>NC_092041.1:10942321-11242321 GCF_003086295.3 Arachis hypogaea
TTTCTAAGTTATAAGGGAATAATGGGGATTTTGGGAGGGAGGGGAAACGACTGCGTTTGGGGAGGGATAATTAAAAAATGAAAAAATGAATTTAAAGTAAAAAATGAAAAAATCGTGACCGTAGACCACCTTAGGCCACCCCTAATAACCGTGACCATAGATACTCTATGGTCACCCTTTTTTAAAAAACAATTACCGTAGGCTCTTTTAGGTCACCTTCCAAAACCGTGACCATAGATACGTTTAGGTCACTCTCTAAAACCGTTATCATAGACCCTTTTAGGTCACCCTTTCGAAAAACCGTGACCATAGACCTTTTTAAGCCACCCCCAAACCATTACCATAGATCCCTTTAAGTCACCCCCCAAAACTGTGACTATAGTCCCTTTTAGGTCACCCTTTTTTGGAAAACCATGACCATAGACCCCTTTTTGGTTATTGTAAAAAACCGTGACTATAGACCTCTTTAGGTCACTCCCAAAACCGTGACCATAGACTCTTTTAGGCCACCTCCCAAAACCATGACCATAGACCCCTCTAGGTCACCCCCAAAACCGTGACCATAAACCCTTTTAGGTCACCCTTTTTTGAAAAAACGTGACCATAGACCCTTTCTAGTCACTGTAAAAAAAACTGTGACCATAGGTACTCTATGGTCACCCTTTTTGTAAAAACCGTGACCATAGCTTTTTTTTGTTGTCACTGTAAAAAATCATGACTATAGAGGATCTATGGTCACGGTTTTTTACCGTGACCAAAAAATCGTGGCCATAGACCCAAAATATTGTAGTGCTAGTAATACTTCTCTCACTCCTGTGCTTCTATTTTACATGTGATAGTTTTTTAAAGTTAGATATGAAAAAGCATCGTCAACTCATAGACACATTTGAAGGTAGAACCCGAAAAGAAGTTAAAGACCATGTAACAAGATGTTCAGTTGCAACTGAACCAGAAAAGGAGGAATTTCGGCGCTACTTTATAATTCTTGTGATGAAGGTCTTCCTATTTGCTACCAGCAATACGTACATTACTATATCATTCATCTCGAGCGTGATAGACATGCGTAATCCAATGCAATTTTTTAGCGTAAATACATCTATGATTATGTTAAGGAGGGCATAAGAAAATTTCAGGAAGATGGCATAAAGACTATTGATGAATGCATGTTTGCTGTCTTAATAAGTTAAGCCACATCACTTATATTTAGACTCACTTAAACGTTAGTGCTGAATTGCTGATGTGTTTTTTGTGGCAGATACTCTACTTGCATACCAACAAACACGGTGACCTTAAGGACTATAATAGCGACCTTGAACCATAGACAAGGGAATGGACTGTTGCTACATTTAGAGAAGTAGTAAAGGAAGAAGAAGTTCGGGAATTGGTATAGATGGATATGTAAATGTGTATTTTTTTTACTCCTTTTCTTGAGAGTTAATATATAATGTTAACAGAGCCTAATTCAGAAGATTGATGAGTTAAAAAAATTCAAGAGGGAAAAGGGTAACGTGGATGAACCACGAAAAAGAACTCCTGATTAACGATGGGGTGCACAAGTTAGACCTCGGATTAAAGAACAAACAAGAAAAAAAATTGTTGAGGAGTCAGACAAAGAAGAATTACAAACTAAAACTAACACAAGCGACAAAGAAGGGTGTCATAGAAAGAACCCAAGCTCAACATCCTCGAAAAAAATGAATGTTGCCTCTTCTTGAGATGACTCGTTCAATGGTAACAAAGACAGTCAGAAACAAACAAGTTTGAATGATAATATAGTTTAGAATTAGATTTATTTGTATAATTTTTTATGTGTGTAAGTAATTACTTGTGTGCTGTTGTGTAATTTTGTGTTCAAATAAGTACATTTTTATTTTATTATATTGAGTAAAGAACTTTGTGTGTGTAGTCATGAGCTCCACGAGGAGGTTGTTGCTAATTGTAGAGCACCTAATCCCATGAACAACGAAGAACACCATGTTATCAATGTATTGGATGAAAAGTAAGTACATATACTTCTTATTGCCGTTACAATTTAACTTTACGATATGTACATTAGTATTGAACCTGTGATAATATAAAACTTTTTAGATTGACTGTTCATTTTTTATTTGTGAGGTGCAGGATATCAAAAGTGTTCAATGGCAGCAAAGACCGTCAGGACAAACAAGTTTGAATGATAATATAGTTTAGAGTTAGATTTATTTGTATGATTTTGGATGTATGTAAGTAATTACTTGTGTACTATTGTGTAATTTTAGATGTGTTTTAATAAGTACATTTTTATTACATTATATTATATTGAGCTAAAGAACTTTGTGTGTGTAGTCATGAGCTCCAAGAGGAGGTTTTTGCTAATTGTGGAGCACTTAGTCCCATAAGTAACGAAGAACACCATATTGTCAATGTATTGGGTGAAAAATAAGTTCATATACTTATTATTGCTGTAACAATTTAATTAAACGATATGTACACTAGTATTGAACCTGTAATAATGTAGAACTTTTTAGATTGACTATTCATTTTTTATTTGCGATATGCAGGACAGATATCCGGGTGTTTAGATATAGTTGTGCATTCCAGATCCCACGAAAGTGTGAGGATTATGGATGGCAGCGAGGTTGATCATGGAATACCCCAAGATGATGCTAACGATTACAATAGGCTTTCCCTGAAAACCACATATGTCAATAACACTCCACCAAGGCCTGCTCGAGTGATCATCCGACTTGATTTTGATGAAGATGAGAAAGAAAAAGTGTACAAATGGGTAATGGATGACAACAATCCCTTGGATGAAATAATCTTATGGTACTACACACACTATATATTGGACCTAATACGAAGAGATCTGAAGACATTAAAAAAAGAGAATGGGTCGATGGGTCGGGTAATGTACCTAATAAAGAATAGTTATGGATTTAGGATTTTGACCCTTTTTTTAATTTTTTATGCACTTTATGCTTTTATGCACGTGCAGGTGATAGAATGCATGTGTGTCATCTTTAATGAGCTCCCAACCAAGAGATTTCAAGAAGAATTCTACTATGTTAACTCAATGATACTGCTATGGCGAACACCTATCAATGTTACTTTTTACTTGTGTTTAGATCGATATACATAGTAATAAAATAATTCGGACTAAATATGTATAGGGACGGGTTATGACACCAATGAATATTGAAAAATTTAAAAAGACAAACACAGGCTGGAGTATGTAGGGTTAGCACAATGCTGGAGAACAAGATTTATTTGTTCAACAAGGTAGAGGCAGCTAAGAGACATACTGTATATCTCTATAAATATTACATCCAACAAGTATAAAATTTTGTGTGCATGCCTTTTGTATCTTTGTACATGTATTTGAAAAGGACTTTGCTAGGTACACAATGACTTTTGTGAATAATTGGCTCTAACATTGGCCTAATAAAGTAAAAACACACTACACCCCCAAATTACCTACCTAAATCTTAATATTAGGATAACCATCTATATACCTAGTAAATTGAACATTCGATATATCCATTGTTCACATTGTTTAGTATTTTCATTGTCTACCTATACTTTTTCATTTAAAAATGTCGCCTAACCATGATGCAGTTCTTTGTATCCATCAACCTGAATAATCATTGATGGTTGTATGCTTTTTATCCAAAAAATGGTTTATTACTTACTCTTGACTACTTATTTAGACCTCTTTGAGTGATTATAGAATGGAAGTGGATGAATATGAGGTAAATAAGCAAAAACACGATTAATAAGATTTTAAAGCATGTCTAAATAAAACTAATAACTATTTGCTTTTCAATAATTATTTTGGTGTGTCCTTTTTTCCGGATTACAACATCCAGAAATGAGGACGTAGTATACTTTAATTGTGAGTCTTGTAGCTTCGTGGTACTCTTTCAACACATGCATTTTCTCGTAACAAGTACCTTCTCAGCAACTATGGCTTCAAGTACCCGAACTTTTTAATCATGTGCAACATGACAGCATGTTCTTTGTTTAGTTATGTTTCCATAGCGTGGATGAAAGTGGTTCCTTTGCAAACCATACGAATATAGGATTTAGTTTTTTAAAATGTTTGCTTTGAGCCTTGTTTTATGTATCTACTAGTGAATTGTCCCGTGCGATGCACGGGTATGGTAAGTTTAATAAAAAAATATTCATTATGAAAGTGTTTTTATGTTATTAACATATATATGAGTGTTTTATAATAAATTGGATCGCTAATTAAAAATATTTAAATCACTTTAATTTTTGATAACATTGAAAGAGTATATATATGACTCTTTTAGTGCAACAATTCAGACGAAAAAATTTCATACTTTTACATAAAACAATACATAATACGTATAGAAATTAACAATTTTCGTAGAACATAAATATTTAAAAAATACATGTTAAATAGAATTTAAAATTACACATAATCAACAGATATTTTGGAAAACTTCTCTACAAACCACGTTGATTGTTGTATCTTTTGATCTGACAGAATTATTCTCAATTAATACTGGTAACCCAGATTTTGATGTTACTCTTGAAAGAGCAACATAAATTTAGTTTGTACATAAAAGGAAGATAATTTTTTTGGATGAATATTCTTCATAAAATTCGAACCAAACTGCAAACCGAACACCTCTAGTTAACGGGAATAAAAATATAAAAAACACGTACTATTTGAAATACTTGCAAGTGGCCTACATAAATCACTATTAGCATGTAAGCTGTTGTGGGTAGTGCGTGTTAATTTTCTTTGTTTGCCAGGATCTTCAGATGCTTGATCAAGAGAAAGATTTATCTTATCAATGGATGAATCTATTGCATCTGCTGGGAGTGAGTTAGATGGCTGATGATCTAAAGATGTTGCTGGTCTCTTAACAGGGAGCAATGGGTCCAGGGTAGTAGCTGGTTTTAATTTTTTTTAACGCAAAATAAAACATTTTGTTAACACATAATCAAAAAATTATTTAACAGATACAACATTTAAAATAACTAAAATTAAAAGATTATGTAAATATTGAACTAACCAGGGAGTGGGTCAGCATCCATGCTTGGTTGAGTGCTGCATCTATTTTTTTTTCTTCATGATTAGTCTTCTCCTTATTCTGGCTAACTTGGGGCTAATCTTATAGTCTGTGAATTTCATTGCAAGGTGAACTTCACAAAAAGGTTAAAAAATGAAAATTTTGAGATAACATGAAGTGAACAATGAAAAATGGAGCAAAATTGTATAAGTCTATCTTTCCTTTCATGAGTTGCAATACTTATTCTCTATATACATCTTATTTTATATACAACTGAATTCAAAATACAATGATTATTGATGCTTTTATTTGCATATGAAGTCAAGAAAAAATGGTTTAGTTATGTAAAGTGTAACCATGGAAATGTAGATAAAAAACATAACAAATGAATTAAAATACATGACTGAAAGAACTACACCAAATTCACTCTTATCTACAAATCTACGAAAATACTTCATAGCAAATGCATGAAATGAATACTATTATAATGATTATGCATGCAGGTTTTTTTAATCACAGCTTTATGCATACGTGTATTGTAAAGAATTTCAAAAATAATTAACGCTGCATAATATGTTATAGTATTATACTGTTCATTATTGTAAAGGAGCAGAAGGAAATTGCTATAAATTTACTAAAGTAGCAACAAATCTCTATTGGCCGTTATTTACTCATTAGAAATTATTTATTAGATAATTGAATTAGTGAACAAAAACTAATTACAAATGAATTGTTATACATTAAAGTTTTTGTACGTATTGTCGATGATGAATAGTAATATTTTTAGACGGTAGAAGCAAAGATGGTAGAAGCAAAAATGTTGCGTAATATAATATTAGAATTTGTTTTTAAATTCCTTTTTAACATTTTGGTTAATATATTGAAAACATAGTAATTAAAAATATAAGAAATGGAACTAACGCAAATATAATACGTAGATTTATATATACAAAATTAATACATTTGTGTCCATATTAAGGTTGATTTGTTATAAATCTATAGAAATTTGAAGAAACATAATGAAAAAATTAGAATTGATTGATTGATAAGAACTAAGTACATTTCTTGATGACTAAATAAGATAAAACATAAATAAACTGAAAATATAACATAGGCAAGTAACTTGATGAACCATTTATTTCAAACAGGAAACTCCTTTAGTGCAGAATACGAACAAACTTCCATGGCATGGTTTAATAAGTGACTTAACAAAAAATTGATTTAATATGAACAAAGTTGCTACTAAAAAAATTACATCTTATACTAAGCCACATAATTCAAATTTTCAAAACCTCAGCAAACATAATAGTCTCATCTGAAGAGGACACTTTGAATCTTAATATGCTTCTATGACGAAGAAGGTTGCAATTTGCCAAAGCTCTCCAACCCTTTTTGATAATTGCTTTACAGAAACCATTCAAAAGAGTCCATCGCAGTCCCATGTGGTATGAAAAATCCTCTTCTTGAACCACATGAACGTAATCATGTCTTGAGGGGAATGCATGGAGTACAAATCCGGATGCAAAACCTTTGTGAAGAAATTAACAATGAGAAATATTAAATAAATTATACTAATATTAATAATAATTATAGAAATAACAAAATTAATTAGAACAACATAAATATTAATAATAAGCAATAGAAATTGTAGGAAAAAATTCAATTGTAATTACCAAGGGACCGTATTCAATCTCATGGTTGGTTACAAAGCATATGTAAGAGTATGTATAGGTCTTCATAATACATTTACTTGGTAAGAACTCGATGAATGATGGAGCATTGAATCCGACAAAACTAAATGGATGATTAGGCAAGTGGACAAATTCTTCATTTCAAGAAACATTTAAAAAGTCATGAAACTTAATACGAAAACAGGAATTTCTCGGTTGTTCACCATTGTTCAGAAAATGGGAATTAGTAACATTGTTTTCTTTCACATTCTAGTTCATTGACGCCATTATCACCGCATTTTATCTGCAAAATAGAATTCATCTTCGCTATCAAATCATAGAGTAACCGAAAGTCAAAAGATCAACACAGTGAAAAATAAATGCAAATCTGAGTTGAGAATGAAACAGTTAGAAGGAGAATGAGAGAGAACATGCAAGGCGTTGACGAAGACCTTGCTGCGATCCATGGAATCCTCGTCGAAGGTCATGGCAAATTAAGAAGTGTTGTAGTTGGACGCTCTACTCATGAGAAGCATGTTTGTCTCCAGCTTCATCGGGAGCGTTTTCTAGGTGTGCAACTCATTGCAGAAGAAGTAACCCTATTCCTTTCGAATCCTTGTCTGAAATGCACAAAAGCACCATTCCCATGGATTCCATGAGTGAAATTCTTCACAACCTAGATTCCAGTATCGCCAACCAAGAAAACAAATGAAAAGGACAAAATAAAATTCTTTTAATATAGAAAAATGAAAGTATCTTTCAATTCAAAATTCAAATTCAAACTTTGTTCGGAAGAAGGTGGAAGATACTTGGACGCATAACAAAGAAAGAGAGATGCTTAATTGAAGAATTTGACCGGTATAAAAAAGAAGAGAGAGAGGTGTGTGAATCCACCGACACATTAAAATGCCGGATGCAGAAGAAAAATATAATCGTCGCTGCCTCGTCAACCAGCAAAATCCTACCACCGCCACAATCGCGTCCATCACGGCAATGAAGTCCTCGTGCAGCCGAGGCGTCCACACGATGCACGACCACTTCATCGAACGGGCGGAGGGATTGTCGTTGGCCAGCGGAGCTTCCAGAGAGAAAACAATTAGGAAGAGACTGAGACTGAGAGGAAATAATTCATGGTATTTTTCAATTCAAAATTTGAATTTTGAAACACATAAATTTATAGATTTGGTAGGAATAAAAAAGCAAGAAAAAAAACAAATAAATATAGACAAAAAGAAGGTGTATGAATGAATTGAAACATGTCATGTTTATAAAGTGTGATGAGAATAGTTTCATATAGGAATGGTAACGTAATAAGAGTAAAGATGAGTGATGATGAAAATATTGATATTTTGATAGAAACTCAAAATGAATGTAAGAGATGACACCTTAAAATTCCACTAAAAAAATAACCTTCTTTTCAAAGTATGTTATAGGAGAAATTTGGATTTGGAAACATGTTGTTTAACTAGGTAATTGGTGTTCCATCGTCTTTTTTTACTACCAATTTTACTTACCTAATGACATTTGAGAGGGAGTAGGAAAGTATGTGGAACAAAGTTATGGATTTGAAGTTAACGGAGTTTTAGTTCAATTGTATTGATCTCTTAATTTGTTAATTGGAACAGCGTTGTTCATGAAAAAGGGATATTTTAGAGATGGGCTTTATTGCCTTAATTAGTAGGGAAATTAGACTTTTTTTTTTTTTATTTGGAATTTCACTAAGTTTAGGTCACATATAGCTGTTTTTTTTTTTGCATATCTTGATTGTCATGTCAATCTTTTCTAACATCTATCAATGCAAGCACTTTTTTTTTTACAAATGTATACCTTTATAACATTTTTAAATTAATTGAAAATATTTTTATCTTTACAAAAACTTGGAACACTTTTTTAACCATAAAAAAAATTGGTAATATTTTATCTGATTAAGTATTTATTTGATTTATAAAATTTTAAAATATTTTTTAAAATAATATTTTTTACATAATAAATAAATAAATAAATACTTTTATTTGATTGTACTCAAACATAATTAATAAATAAAAATATTTTTTTATATAAAATATTTAAATATAGAATTATTTTATTTTTTTAAAAGATTTTTTTTAAAATATAATTAAAAAAAGCTCACCCAAAACAAATTCTAAATCTTTTTAAGAACATCTTATTCTATCTTTTAAAATTTGCTTTTTGAAGTGGACAGTTACTATAATTGTGTTATAGAATGATGTAATTAATATCGTTAATCATTATAGAGTACTTCTTACGTAGTCTTATAAAAATTAGTATAATTAGTATAATGGACAAAATCTACTTAAGTTTAAAGTAAGTTTAAATAAATTTATAAATGTTTTTTATTTTATAAAAAATTATAGCATTAATATTTGATATAATTTTTAAAATTAATTTGTAACCTTTTAAAAAATTATTTAAAATACTTAAGAAAAAATTAAAAAAATTATTTCTTTTATAATATAAAATTTTTTTATCATTTTATTTTAAAATAAATATTTTTATAACTAAAAAATTAAATGTAAAATAATTTATTTATAAACTATTTTAAAATTTTATTTCAAAAGAGTTTAATTAAATTTTTTTATCTAACCTAAATCTTAATTTTATAGGTTATTTCATTCTGTTTCAACTTTAGACATAATCTAATTTATTTAATTATTTAATAAAATTCTTTTTATTAGATTACACACTTTTAAAAAAATATTATATAATAATTAATAAAAATTATTAAATTATATTTAAATTTATTAATCATCAAAACTTAATATTAATATATAATAATTTATAATGTCATGTATTTTGTAACTTAAGATTAAGTATATCCTTATAAAATTATAATTCATACTTCTACTTCGGTTTCAACAAATACTTGTATTGGAGACAAAAAAAAAATTGTTTATAGATTTATCACTATACTTGATAATAAATTTTTTTTTTCAAGTATTGGAGATAATTTATTCACAACTTCTGTGTTAATGCGATTTTTTCTATTGTTATTACTCTGTTAATTAATTGAAAATAAAAACACTAATTTTAATATTTAGATTAATCAAATAACGTCTGTAATCATATGTGATAGGTGTTTAAAAAAGAACTTGCTCAGTTTCAATTGAACATGGAAACTGGAAAGTGAGTTAGGAATTTAACACATACAAGCAGAAGTTGCACAACGTGGCAACATATCAACCACATAAAATACTACATGCACTTCCAAGCTCCAAAGTCGCAATATCTGGCAAACATTATCCACATAAAATCTCCGGCCTCAATTTCCCTATCCAACGGCCACAAATGCCCCAAAATCTCGTGTCATATCCACAATCACCAACAAAGCTGACATTCACACTAAAATAGACAAAATATCAAAACTTTAGAAAAACAACACTCACACTCACTAGCACCATGAACTCCATGGTTCTCAAATCCTTCCTCGGACTCCGCAAATCCTCACCAGAAACTTCCCATTTTGCTGTCCACCAGAAGCATGCCGCCATCAGCTTCCCCCAAAAGCTCAAGGTCATTGCCGGAAAAACCAGTCCCAAGCTCCAAGGCCGCAACCTGCGTGTCGCTATAGTTGGAGGAGGTCCAGCCGGGGGATCTGCCGCTGAGACCCTAGCAAAGGGAGGCATCGAGACGTTCCTAATCGAACGAAAAATGGATAACTGCAAGCTGTGCGGGGGCGCCATTCCGCTGTGCATGGTGGGAGAGTTTGACCTGCCATTAGACATAATCGACCGACGCGTGACGAAGATGAAGATGATATCACCGTCAAACGTGGCGGTAGACATTGGAAGGACCTTGAAGTCGCACGAGTACATTGGAATGGTGAGGCGTGAGGTTTTGGACGCGTACCTTAGAGATAGAGCAAAAGAGAACGGTGCCACCATTATTAATGGGTTGTTCTTGAAAATGGATATGCCTAAAGATAAGAACTCACCTTACGTACTGCATTATTCTGGGTATGATGGCAAAACTGGTGGGGTTGGTGAGAAGAGAACGCTGGAAGTTGATGCTGTCATTGGTGCGGATGGGGCTAATTCTAGAGTTGCTAAGGCCATTGATGCTGGTGATTATGAATATGCCATTGCATTTCAGGTATTATCCTTGTATCATCTTAAATTTTTTTTCCTTTTGAATTTCTCCATTTTAATTTTATTTGGTCTTGCAAATTTCTCTTTTGTAACTTTATAATGTTTGAATGGAGTGATTAGGCAAAATGTACTTATTTGGTTGTCAATAAGTTGATAGAAAAAAATTGTTTTTTTTAGTATATTTAATAAATTTCTAGTAATAAAAATAAAAGTACTTAGAAAATATTCACTTCTTATGAAGCTATAATTTATTTTTTTTTAAATTTAAAAAAAAAAGTTTACATAATATATGAATAAAAAAATATTTTTATATTATTATACTTAAACATAATTAATAGATAAATTTTTTTTATGAAATATCTAAATATAAAATTACTTTTATTTTTTAAGAGATCTTTAAAAAAATATATATATTTCTTAGAAATTCAGGCGAACAACTCCGAACACTTTCATTTTATTTCATGAATTTCGTCCCTGTATGTTATTTATGAATTTGGTCTCATTTGGTTTGTTACCTAATTCAAAATGAGAATCTAAAAAAATTTGTTAGTGATTACACTTTATGTATTCCTTATATACTCCTACTAAAAAATTAATTACAATCATAAATTAAATGGCTAATTTATGTTGCTAATAGAAAATGATCTAGGTAATACGATTTATTATAATCAATAAAAATGCGATTGGATAGTATACTCTATGGATTAAATACTTATATTTAATAGAAATTAAATCTCTGCATTACTTGGACTTAGAAGGGTTTAATTTGATCTAGTTCCAATGTGAATTGCTTTTGAGAATTATAAAATTCTGATTTTTTTGTGGTTCGAATTGTTTTATTAGGAGAGGATAAAGATCCCGGACGATAAAATGGTGTATTATGAAAATCTTGCGGAGATGTACGTTGGAGATGATGTATCCCCAGATTTCTATGGTTGGGTGTTTCCGAAATGCGACCATGTTGCTGTTGGAACCGGCACAGTGACACACAAGGCAGACAAAGAAATTCCAGCTGGCAACAAGGAAAAGAGCAGAAGATAAGATCAACGGAGGCAAGATCATCCGAGTGGAGGCGCATCCCATCCCCGAACACCCCCGACCCCGAAGATTATCAGGGAGGGTGGCCCTTGTTGGGGATGCAGCCGGGTATGTGACGAAATGCTCTGGCGAAGGGATCTATTTCGCGGCAAAGAGTGGGAGAATGTGCGCGGAGGCTATCGTGGAAGGGTCGGAGAATGGGAAGAGGATGGTGAATGAAGGGGATTTGAGGATGTATTTGGAGAAGTGGGACAAGACATATTGGCCGACATACAAGGTGTTGGATGTGCTTCAGAAGGTGTTTTATAGGTCGAATCCGGCACGGGAGGCGTTTGTGGAGATGTGTGCTGATGAGTATGTTCAGAAGATGACATTTGATAGCTACTTGTATAAGACAGTGGTGCCTGGGAATCCATTGGAGGATCTCAAGTTGGCCATTAACACCATTGGGAGCTTGGTCAGAGCAAATGCTATTAGGAGGGAGATGGACAAACTTAATGTATGATCAGTGATCAATCACAATATACTCATGTTATCTATGCCCTGTATATCATGTCGTCTTGATATATACAAGTGATTATAACTATAAGCAATAGCTTTAAAGTTTACCGCAATCCAATTATCGGCTCTTGGCCACGAGGTTTACCCCTTACAACAATGGAATGGTAACTTATTTCTCTGAGATTTAGTGATATTATCATTAAAACTTAAAAGTGATACTACTATTTCTTGAAGTTTAAGTAAGGATATTTTACATGATACTTTTATATTTTGCAAAAATGTAAACACTTAATTCATTTGAAAAAAAATGACATTAAGATGATGTAAAACTGTAGATGAGACTAATCATGAGTATCTATGCAATGTTCATGTATAAATGGAAAAGTACAGGAGTTAATTATGTTATAAACCAACTCTTCTATATATGTGCATTGAATAAATAATTTCATAACAAATTTTATTATAAAGAAATTCAATGCTAAAATAAGACAAATTAGTTTACTTCAAAATAATAAAAAAATTTGTTGCAGACTACATGTACTCAAAAAAATTAACCATTAAATTACTTACATCTATAAAATACATATTAGAATATAAAATATATAATAAAAATAAACTAAACACTACATATATTTATACATAAATATATATTAATTAATTTAATAATTAATTTTGATATATGTATAACATTTTTTATTCCAAATTTAAATACGTACTTGACAACCAATTTAAATAGGTGAGTTCTACCTAACCCCCTCTATTTCAACATGTAAATTACCCCTCGTGACGTGGTATGTTTTAATTGGATGCTTAATTTTAGTTTGAGTTAATTTAACTCAATAAGAGTTAATATGTTAACTAAAGTAGAATAATTTTGTAATTAAATATTTTTATAAGAGGGATAAATATATAATTTCTATAAACATTAAAAAGTAAAGTTATATTTTTATCAATCATCTCCATTCAGAGTTCAGAGCTTGAGCTTCAACGGCTACAAGAAAGCAGAACGATGATAACACCAAGAAGACGGGCTTTACTCACTAGTGCCCCCAGTCCCCAACCTTTGTTCTCACCGTCGAAGAAACTGTACGGCTCGCCGTCGTTCTCACCCTCAAGCAGCCGACTTGCTTTCGCCATTCCCTCAACTCCCCTTTTCTAGCAAAACAGTTCTGGAACTGCCCTCCTGAGGTTTTTCTGAATTTTTAATATTTTAGTAAATTACATAATCACCCATTTGGACTATAATTTAATTACCAATAGTTTAATCATAGTTAACATAGCAACCAATTAAAAGATGACATGTCACAGAGGGTAAATTACATGTTATTATAGGAAGGGTAGGCTAGAATTTACCATTTAAATATTTACTCTTTATGAGTTATTACTTGTTTCTTTTTCTAGTCTATACCGTTCCTTTGGTTAAAAGTATGACTAAAATAATAAATATAGTTTACCAAAAAAAATTCTAGAATGATAACATAAAATAATAAATTTATGGGTTTTCAGATTTGGGAGAATTTAGAATGACAGAATTTTCCAGTTCGACAATCTTACAAGAGTAAGTGAATAACACACTCCATGGATACGTGGTCTGTTGAGAATTCGAATCAAAGGGTCACGTCTCTGCATTCCTCCAATTCAAACGGAATATCAATTAGCAACCACGTGACCAAATTCTTTGGACTTAATCAAACATTCACATTTGTGATCTTATACTTACAGCATTGCAACAAAATATAAGGTAGTTGCATTAGGTTTGACTTATAACATAGCATTCTCACCATATTATAAAACCAATCATAGAGGTGAGTATAACTTGGTACACAAATTAAACATGAAGTTGAATAATCTGGCACTAGTTGTTGTTCTAGCAAGGATCATTTTGGGAAATGGAATAATTAGAGGGTGTGAATGCAAGACTGTGCAGTTCATATTTGGTGACTCCCTCTCTGATGTTGGAAACAACAAAAGCCTTAATAGAAGCCTTGCTCAGGCAAGCCTCCCTTGGTATGGTATTGATTTTGGTAACGGATTATCCAATGGACGATTTACTAATGGCCGGACTGTTGCCAATATTATTGGTAATTATTTCTGATATTGATATTATTTCTTCCAAAAATTTATGTTGATAGGAGAAAGCATATAAATGATAATATTTTTAATAATTTCATTTTTTGTTTTGTTATTCAAAATATCTGTCACTTTAAAATTTCGATAATAAATTGATTAGAAAAATATTTGCTGACCGAATTATATACTTTTAGGTGACAATACTGGCCTCCCTAGGCCTCCTGCATTCCTAGACCCATCTTCAACCCCAGAAATTATTCTAGAAAATGGAGCGAACTATGCTTATAGTGGTGGTGGCATTTTGAATGAAACTGGGCAGTATTTTGTGAGTTCCAATGTTAAGTTGCATTCTTATTGCTATACTGTATGTTATATATTTTAGCCATTTAGAATGCACATTTATAAGATAATTGTGCATGTTTGCAGATCCAGAGGTTTTCTCTGTACAAACAAATTGAGCTGTTTACAGGAAGCTCGATATGTTGTTGCATTAGGGAGCAACGATTTTATCAACAATTACTTGATGCCTGTTTACAGTGATTCATGGACTTACAATGATGACACATTCATGGACTACTTGATAGGAACACTTAGAGACCAACTCAGGGTTTATTTTATTAATTAATTTAGTTTAATTATTACTCTAACACATACAACAATTTCTTTTTTCCGAAATTCTGTCAGCTAATGACAAAATTCTCGTGAAAAAAAAAAAATCATGCGTACTATTTTATGAGGTACAAATAAATATAAAGAGTGTAGTTAATATATGTCTTAACGATACATGATAAGATTATGTGCTATTTCTCTATGGGCGATCTACACCTCCTCTGTTTATGCGCGCCTCTTTCGTCTCGGGTCTTCTTCCTTTGTCACACTCCTTTACCGTCTCTAATAAATCTGCTTGCATAATTATATATGATTGGGATTTTTTTGTAATTTGAATGTAATTTGGATGTGCTAAATCCTAATTTTATATGTGTTTATGTTATCTAATTAATTGTAGATGTGTTTGTGTATCTATATAATTACGTACAAGGTTTGTGAGATCAAACAGTGAGTTTTAGTATTTGTTTCAAATGTATTATGCTTGTTATTTTAGATGTGTCATTAAATATATAATTTTTACTATTTTGTTGATTTTCGATTTAAAATATTAGTGTAGTTTTAGATGTCTAATGATCTAATTGTAAATATATTCATGTTAATATTAGATGTGTTTAAGTTTTTGATGTGTCATTTTTAATTATGTAAGTTTTAGTTTTTTGCAGAGAAATATTTATATAATTAACTCCGCTAGAGAATTAAGAGGGGTATAATCAACAATAAGCCAACAAGCATATTTAAACTACACTCTGTACTAATTAATTGTTATTAATTATTTAAATTTTATTTTTTTTAAAAATATAAAATTAATGATTATTGATTACCTTTTTTATTCTAATTCATCTTTTACTATTTATTACGCAAAGTCTAATTTCTCTTTTAAGAAAAAAACGTCCAAACTCCAAAAAAAACACTAAAACATAAGATAAAGAATCATCTAAATTCTAAGAAAAAAAAGCATACAAAACATAGGAAAAAGAATCATCCAAATCTTACGAAAAAAACATACAAAACATAGGAAAAAGAATCATCCAAAACTAATAAAAAGAATCATCCAAAATTTAGGAAAAAGAAACATAAAAAACAAGTTAAAAGAATCATTCAAACCAAATAGGAAAGGAGAAGAAGAAGAGTCGTAGGGTGACCGGCGACGACATCTTGGACAGTGTTGCATGGATGGTGGGAAACTCGTGGTGGCGCATTGCGAGGAGGAAGCCACGGAGGTCGCGCATCGCGAGTGGAGGAGTAGCTATAGATCGGAGTAGTTGATCACGTGTTGCGAATAGGGGACCAGCGGTGGCTGCGTCGCAACGGATGGGGGCTGCGGCAGTGCAGATGCGTCGGGACGGTGGGCGACAGCGTCAACCAGAGAAGGACAGCGATGGGACGCGTGAAAGAGGCTGCGCAGCACGACGAAAGATGCGACGGTGGTCGATGGGCGGTGGAATAAAAAATGTGTGGATATGGTGGGCTTGTGGAGCGAGATTTTTTACTGTTTTTAAATAAATGGAAAGAAATTAAGTTTTTTATGGATTGTTTTTATTGTGTATTATAAATGTGATTAAGATAAATGTAGAAAGAATCTTTTTTATTTTAAATTTTTATTTATTTATAAAATTTAAATTATAATAGAATTGCTTATGTTAGCTTATAAAGGAGTTATTTTCTTATATTTTTTCTTATACAATTAAAAGATGCTTGAAGTTTGGATAATTTACCTCAAAACGAGGGCTGCTACACATACAAGTTTTTTTTGACTTACAAGTCTTACAAGTTGCTACACATACGGGCCTTTTAATGCGTTATTCAGTTTCCAAAGCGCTACACTCACCATGTATTATGAACGACTCTTCTTCTTCTTCTTCCTTCTTCTTCTTCCTCTTCCTCTTCCTCTTCCTCTTCCTCTTCTTCTTCTTCTTCTTCCTCTTCCTCCATGTATTTCTTCGTTATTCTCTTAGCCTTTTCATTAGTTGTTTTACTTGCGTTTATTACTGGTATTCTTGCTTCGTTTTTTTATTTTCGTGGTTTCTGAAATCAAGCTTTGAAATCGTTTTGAAGATAATGAAATTTCAGAAATACACCCAAACAATTACAGAAATACACCCAAACGATTACAAAAATACACTCAAACGGTTATAGGAATTCACCCAAACGATTATAGAAATACACCCAAAGGATTACAGAAATACACCCAAAGGATTTAAGAAATACACCCAAAATTCGTTGAAGTACACCTTATGCATAATTCAGAACTCTTTCTCTTTCTCCTCCTCATCTTCTGCTGCTTCCTCTTCTTCAAAAATGATTTTAGAGTTTGATGTCAAAAAATAATCGAAATCGAGGAAAGAAAATAGAGAGAAAAGCATGTAAATGAAGAAGGAGAAAGAGAAGGCAAAAAATGAAAAAAAAAAAAGAAAGAAGAAGAAGAAGAAGAGAAAGAGGAAGAAGAAGGTGCAGCAAGAAGAAGAAGGTGCAGTGAAATTGTGCAGTAATGGTTGAAGAAGGAGAAAGAGAAGGCAAGAAACGAAAGAAAAAAAGAAGAAGAGGAAGAGGAAGAAGAACGTGCAGTAACGGTTCAAGCGCATTAATATAATGACTTGTAAAGACTTGTATAAAAAAATGATTGTATGTGAAAAATTTCTCAAACAAAAAAATTTAAAGGAACGCTAAAGTGATGCACAGAAAAGTTGAAAAGAGAAAGAGATTGAGAATTGAGAGACACAGTGTGGTGTGAGGTTATTAGAGGAGAGAAAAAATAAAAAAAATAATTTTTTTAATTTTTAAATAATTTAAACTATAAAATAGATATTTAAATTAATTAAATAATAATAAATTTTAAAATTTAGGAGATATAATTAATTAAAAATTAAAATAATATAATATTAAATTTTAAAATTGAATAAAAGATAATATTTAAAAGATGAGTAGTATTTTCATTACTTAATTTAAGACTTTAATATTTTTTTCTAAAAATAAAAATATATTTCATTAAATTTGGTAAATGAAATACAGAGTCCATGTCAGGACAAAAACAATGAATGATGGGGATCTCTCAAATAAACCACACTTAAAAAGAAATATAATAGTAAAAAATAAAAAAAATTGTAAAAAGTGAAAGTATATTTTTTTTCAGAGAATAAGATTTGTGAACTAACTTAATGAGAAGCTACATGGAGGCGTTGAATCTCTGAAAGGAGTTTATTAGAAACATCAAGAATAGAAGTTGGAACAGTATTGGTTCCTTCAAAAACAAAGAAATTCCTAGCTTTCCAACCGTTCCAACATAGAATAGCAAGTAGTTGTTAGTTCCGATTATCACTACCTATTGAATGAATCTGCTCCGTCGTGGTGTTCCACCAAGACCAAAATTCAGTAATTGGATGGGTGGGGAGGCATATACTCAGAGAACTATTGGACCAAGCATCTCTTATAGCTGGACATTGCATAAGACAGTGAGGGATTGTTTCGTCCTCTTCTTGGCAACGCGGACACAGTGCCGGTGTTGCAGAAAATTTCCGGTGAATCTGGGCTAGAACCAGAAGCCAACCATGAAGGCACTTCTAAATAAACAGTTTAATTTTGTGAGAGAGCTTCATCTTCCAAAGGTTGATCCAGGGGGCTTTTTGCTGCATATGGGTTAGACAGAGTTCAAGCAGGGAGTGTAAGAATAGGTACGTCACTCTATAACCTAATATGGTATCATACTTCTTTTGTTTGTTCAGTTTCCATTGGAATGTGTCATCTCCACCTTCAATTTTCAAAGATAGAATTCTAGTTGAAATATTACTTGGAAAGATCTCTGTAATTAACAGCTGATTCCAAATTCTTTCTTCAATAATCAGGTCTTTTACTCTTGAGAACAATAATGGCCGAGTGTTGAACATTTATTGGCGCAGTGAATGGATTTGGGAGAAGAAATCATGGGTTATCAAACGTACGAATGTTTATATTGTTACCTATTCTCCAGGTAAGTCCCTTCTCCACCACATTTCTACCTTGCAAAATACTTCTCCATCCCCAAGAAGGGAGTGGTACAGGTTTTGCATTTAGAATATTTCTATTTCTGAAATATTTACTTCTGTAAATTCTGGCCAATAGAGAATTAGAACATGTTGCTATTCTCCAATACTATTTGCCTAACAGAGCAAGGTTTTGAGCCTTAAGGTCTTTAAAACCAAGATCTCCTTCCTTCTTGGGCGGGTCATAGTGTCCCATCTAATCCAGGCCAATCGCCTTTCATTTTTCTTTTGACCCCACAAGAACTAAGTCAATAAGGAGTGAATATAGAAAATTACACTGTCAGGTAATCTGAAGCAGGAGAGAGTGTAAATCGGGATGGCCTCTTCAATTGCCTTTAATAAAACTAATCTTCCCCCTACAGACAATAGGTTACGCTTTTAACTTTGAATTCTTTTTTGTACCTTCCTTAACCATGTTAAAAGTGGCTCTCTTTGATCTATTAACAACAGATGGTAGCCCAAGATATTTATCTTGAGCTCCTATGTGTGAAATGTTTAAGGAGGCAGCCAGACGAGCACGAGAGTCAAGAGGAGTGTTATGACTGAAAAAAAAAATGCAGACTTGCCAAGATTAACTTTCTAACCGCTAAAGCATTCGTACGTAGTTAATAAATCAAGGATATTTCCACAATCAGTTGAATTAGCCTTACAAAAAAGAATAGAGTCATCTGCAAATAGAAGATAATTGACCTTAGGACAACGCCTGTTAATCTGAATGCCCTCAATGAGACTGTTTTGTTCTACTTTGTATAGCAAGAAAGAGAAACCTTCTACACAAAATAAGAAAAGATAGGGAGAAAGATGATCTCCTTGGCGGAGACCTCTTTGTGGTTTGAAAAAACCATAGGGTTGTCCTTCCACAATCACGAAATAAGAAACAGTCGTCACTAGTTCACGAATCCAAATAATCCAAAGGGATCAAATCCTATTTTCTCCAACATAAACCACAAAAAGTTCCACTCTACTCTGTTGTAAGCCTTACTCATATCCAATTTGAGGGCTATCTCATGTTCCAGACTTTGTTTTTTATTCTTGAGGTAATGCATACATTTATGGGCAATTAAGATATTATCAGAGATCAGTCAACCTTTAATAAAAGCACTCTAAGAAGGACTGATAAGTTTATGCATCATTCCTTGAAATCTGTGAACTATGACTTTAGAAATAATTTTATAAACAACAAAAGAAAGGCTAATTGGTCTCACTTAGGACATATCTTTAGTATTTGGGACTTTTGGGATCAGACAAATTTGTGTGTGGTTGAAGCTTTTTAATATGCGACCTCCCGTAAAGAACCCGTTAACTGCCGAAACACATCACCACTGACGATGTCCCGGTAATGTTGAAAGAATTTAGCTGTTATCCCATCATCTCCTGGGGCACTCTAAGAGTGAACACTGAAAGTAGCCCGTTTGACTTCGTCTATAGTAATCAGACGTCTAAACCTTCGGTTTAAGAAAGTTGTAACCTTAGGCTCAAAGTCAATGAATAGCGGGTTTGGATCATTGCAACAAGAGGAGGAAAAAATATCTCTAAAATAAGATTCTGCCATTGCCGCTGTATCAGCATTTAAAGAAAGTAATTCGCCATAGTTTCCGGTCAAGTGCTAGATTTTATTCCGACGAATGTGGTTACAAAATTTCTGGTGAAAGTAACTAGCATTTGATCTCCCGCCTAAAGCCATTTGACCCTAGACTTCTCATTCCAATATAATTCTTTATTATGGAGAACCTTTTCTAGTTTGCTTTCTAAATCTGAGATGATATTACCTCTATGGACCTCTGCTGCCCGAAGCTCCTCTAATTGAGATTGAAGAGAATTGATTTTTTCTTTAGAGTTCGTTCTATTAGACTGCTGCTATAAGATAAGACTGTGTTGACACTTCTTCAATTTTTGAAATAAAATAATTATGGGGCTGCCTTCTATTCTCTCCTTCCATAACTCATTCACAATCTGTCTTACCTCATCACTAGAACACCATCGTTCTTAAAATTTGAATCACCGTTTAGTTCTCTTTGTTCTCAATCAGTGAGAAGAGTAGCATGATCAGAACCTGATTCAGAAAGCTGAGAAATAATAGTACTAGAAAATAGTTGCTTCTACTCAGAACCAACCATCACACGGTCAAGCCGTTTCTGAATTAAATCTGGACCAGACCTCCGATTTGACCATGTGAATGGTCTGCCTACCATTCCAATATCCATTAGAGAGCTGTCATCAATAAACAAATTAAAGGCTTCGATAGAAGCTGATGATTTCACTCCCCCGCCCACCTTTTTGTTCTGGTTAGAAATAGCATTAAAATCACCCATAATTATCACTCGTTCTTGAAATGTTTGAATAATAGGTTGAAGAGCCTCATACTGTACCCGCCTACCTTGATCATGAGAGGTCAAATGAACTCCAATAATATCCCAAGAAATATTAGTGCCCACTTCCACCATTGAGGCCACAATGTAAAAGTTGTCATAACTAATAATCTGAACATTGCATCTCTCTTTCCATGCCAAAACAAGGTCACCGGCAACTCCCGATGAATCCATAATAAACCAATCTTTGAAACTGCAAGATTTAAGCTTTGCTTCTACTTGTCGAGGTTGGTTTTTAATTTTACAGAGAAAAAACAATCTCGAGAGAGTGAGATTTATAAATCTCTTTTAAATTGTTGTCTGGAGTCTCTTCAAACTCCGACAATTCCAAACTGGTAGCTTCACTCCATTTTAAGACTCCAATTGTTTGTTTTTTTTATTTAGTCGAAGTGAAATTATTATACACTATATAGTTTTATGTTGATTTGTCTCATTCACAAGAGCTTATTTTTTTAGATAAATCATTCACAAGAATTTGTAAGTCTCCTTTTTTTTTAGTATTTTTTAATTTAGCAGTCTAAAAATTAATTCGTCTTGAATCAAAACTTTATTTAAAAATTTATTATTGATCAATAAATTACTGTATAATATATATACAAGATAAAATTTAAATTTTTAATATTTATTTAAATAGACTAATAAATTAATTACTAAATCAACTCAATTTAATTACCTGTGAGTCTCTTTACTGTGAAGGCATTAAACATTGGCCCATTTACGATGACTTTAAGCCTATTGCAAGCAAAGGGATTGCTTTAGAAAAAAAATGGAAATTCACGTCCAAATAAATAAATAAATAAATGGTGAATAATGAGATTTTATAAAAATAAAAAACAATGTTATATTAGTTATACCAATTTTGGACGTCTTTTCTTTTTAATATTAAAAATAAAAAATACTAAATAAACAATTTATTTTTATAATTAAATTTAATTAAATTTTTTTCTTTTTTATATCTCTCTTTTATTTTATTTTTCAACTAAAATTTTTTATTATTAATTTTTAAATTATTATATCAATTTAATTGAATTTAATTATTAAAATAATTTAATCATATAAATATCACTGTAAAAAAATTGCTCAAAAGTAATAAAAAATAAAAATATCTTTTATACCATAAAAGGATGTAAAGAAATATATAAAAAATTGTTCTAAATATGATTTATCTTCACAAAATAACTTGGGTAGTTGAATAGAATAGATTAGCCACCAATACAAGTTGTAGGAAAATGACCCAAAAGTTTGGCAGCTCTTTTATATTATTTGGTTTAGTGACACGTAACGTTGTAGGATAGAATAATAACTTCTTTATCACCATGAAACCAAACATATATCTACTTAAGATTCAATCAAGGAGATATCAACTCAAATAAAATACAAATACTGAACCAAAGTATGTCCTTTTTGTTGTCTTTTCTCATCCCTTTCTACAAAGTTTTTTTTTCAGTGTTTAAATATTATTATTATTATTATTATTATTATTATTATTATTATTATTATTATTATTATTATTATTATTATTATTAAAGTCTTATTAATAAAGGTTCTAATGATGTTAATATTACAATTAAAATATGTGGATTCTTTAATAAAGAATGAAATTACACAAAAAAATAAAATAAAAAGTATAACTAAAATTTGTAGAGAAATTAGCAATGCACATAATGTCTTTAAACTTGTTTTGAGTGTCATTCAATTTATTTTTTAATTTATTAGATAAATTTTTAATAATAAAAATAAAATAATAGAAAAATAAATAAATCGTTTTAGAAATTATAATTTACATATTTTTTTAAAAAATATTCATTACTTAAAATAATTATTTTCACATAGTAAATAAATAAACAAAATATTTTTATATTATTATATTCAAACATAATTAATAGATAAAAAAAATTTACATGAGATATTTATATATAAAATTATTTTTATTTTTCTAAAAAATATTTTTAAAAAAATAATTTTAAAAATATTTTTTTTAAAAATTCATCCAAATAAATCTTTTATATTATTTGTTTTTTTATAGAAAAAAAATAATCCACGCTATTTATTAAAATATAATTTTTACAATAACATGGTCGAAAAGGTTTACATAAAAAATATAAGTTAAATATGAAATTTTAAGTTTTTATACATTAAAAAAAATCAAAATTTTCTACTTTTATCCTCTCAATCAATATCTTTAAAACACTTTTCACTTTTCAGTTACATCTCTATTATTGTTATTATTTTTATTATAGTAAAATAGTATATATTGGTGTTTAATCATAATTACGAAACATACATTATAACTATAAGAATTTATTAGCCATTATGAACATATATAATGAAAGATTTTTATATAAAGCTAAATCAAATTAAGGAATAATCAATAAAAAGTAAAAATATTTGATAACTAAAAAGAATTAATTAAAAATAGCTAAAATTTATATTATTTAGTATTTATTAATTATTGTAATAATTAATAAATGTTAAATAAGATAAATTTTGATTATTGTTTTTCTTCGAAAATATTTGGTAAAAAAAATTAATATAATTTGTTTTATAATAGAAGAAATAATAAGAGAGTTAATACTCAAAATGGTCCCTGAAATTTTGAGACAGACTCAATTTGACTTCTGAAATTTTAATTGACTCAATTTGAACCCCTAAATTTAAATAAGTGATTCACGTTAGCCCTTCTGTTAATCTCCATTAACAACACGCTTACCTGGAACATTAAGTGACACGTGGGCTTGACACGTGGCCTTATTAAACCTTGTTGACATAGAAAAAAAAATTTTAGACTCAATTTAACCCCTCTTTTAATGAATATAAAACCCTAACAAGTGCCAAATTCTCAAATTAATATCGTTGTTTGGGTGTTGGAGAAGATGATGAGGAGCACCAGCCAAAGTTCCGGAAGCTGCAACAGATCTCATTCACATGGAAGTTTGGATAGAAATCCAAATCGAGCTAGATCTGGAAAGGTTCCACACTGGTGTGTGGTTGTGGAATGTGTCCCGTTTTTTGTTGGTCTGAAACAAAAGTAAATCCAGAGAGATAATTTTTCGGATGTCCAAACTATAATGTGAGTTCTTGAATTGCTTTCTTTTTGAATTTACATCTTCTTTTTGTAATACATGTATGATTTATTTTGGTTCTTGTTGTGATAGGCCTCTGAAAATAAATGGTGTGGACTTTTTGTGTGGGCAAATGGCGTAGAAGAAAAAGACATAACTAGCAGACATGAAACTGAAAATAGCATTGAGTATTGGAAGATGAACGTAGGTTGGAAGATTAGTGCAATAGAAGGTGAAATTAGGATTTAAAAATATGGAATAGTATCTTGAGTTTTTTTTCTTGTTTTATAGTTATAGCCATTGGCTATGCCTGGGTTAAGAAAGTGATGAATAAAATTGAATTAATGTCACTACAATTATATTTTTTTCAATACAAATCTGTTTTGTAAATTGTAAGTTTTGACTAAACCTACAAATTCAGTGAAGATATTACAAATAGGTATGATTCTGTAAATTAAAAATTGTGACTAAACTTGTAAAAATAAAATGGTAAGAATAAACAAGAGACTGATTACATCCCTACAAATATCAATAATAAACTAACTTGTAATTTATCTACCAAATCTCTAAATTACAAAATAAGTTATAATAATAAACCTTGAATCTGATTTCATAGGTCAGCTATAGTCATGACAATAACCATTGTAACACATGATAAATCAAGAGTGATGTCTAGAATGTCATCATTACAGTCACAAAATAAAAGGGCTATTTAAAAGGTTCCAAAACAAAGCTCTATAAAAGACATAATAAAAGACATAAATAATCACTGACACAAATTTTAGCCACAAAACAGCTACAAAATAACTTTAAAACAAACAACTTTGGATTACATTTATCAATTCATCCATAAAAGACAACATAATTTAATCTCAATTTTTTTCTTGGTGCTTTTAAGCCCGGAGTGGGGACAAATTTCATAAATTCTATAAACTTTGACGCTGTCCCAAAACTAGCTCCTTGCATTGGTTTCACATCGGGAGTTGTTCTTCTTTTATGCAGCAGCTTATCCAGCCTTGTGAGTGGAGGTGGAGGTGGAGGCACCTATATGTAATTAGAAATATTTGATAGATGATGAATAAACACATGATATTTTCATAAACGTAATTGATTAATGTGTTATATAACAGTACCTGCTCTATAATTTGTGGCTGTGAAATAGTGGGTTGGGTGATGTCAATCTCCGAAGCCTGTGGAGCATCCACAATTTGTATACTAGCAGTTGTCGCAGCATCATCGGGTGCATTTGCATTAGCTCCATTTTGGGATTTGGATTTAGCTACAACAGCTGTTGCTGCTGCAGTAAGAGCACATGCAATATCATCAGCTTTTCTATGAGCACAACTTCTTTTAGTGTGTCCTTTAATACCGTAGCAGGTACAAGTAAATTCTTTGTAGATTCTCTTTAACTTTGTGGCAGTTTTAGACTTCTTACTGCTCGAAGGCTCCTCATCAGCGTCCTTTCTCCTTTTCTTCTTAAAGTTTCCTAGCCTTCTCCTAGTTTTAGGTGCTTGAGGTCTTTTGTATTTATATTTTTTCCACAGTTTCTCACCCGGTATTGGATTTAGGGAATGCATGTATATAGCCCTATATGCCTCCATAGACAACCAATGATGACAAAACTCTTCAAGATTTTTATTTATCCTTGAAATTGCTGCACATGCATAAACATATGACATGCCTACAGATTCAAATTCCGATTGCCAAGAGTCTTTTTCATCAGAGTCATCATGCATTGGATCATAAGCATCATAATGTAAACCATGGTTCTTCCCTAACACTTGTAACCAGTCCACTTCCTCATCAGAATTCTCTACTACAATTCCATCATCTTCCACTAACACTTTTTCTTTTCCCGTTTTTCAGGCAGACCCCAGTGCATGCTTGAACTTCAAATCCCTTTTCCTTACTTTAGAAATTTCACCATCAATATCAGAGTCACTTGAGCTTTCAAATGAATCAGGCCTATATAGGATGTCTTCTACAGAATCATATGAGTCACTACTACTGTTGGTTCGGTCTCCACCATCCTGACTTTCCACTATTTTACTTGCTGATATAGCAGATGATCTGGTAATAGGTTTGGTCTTGGTAGAATTTACTGAAGTGGATTTGGGTTGAGGCTTGTTTGTAGGCTTAGTGATTATGATTTTAGATGATGAGGGTTTGTTCTTGGGTTTGGATTTGCTTGCAGATTTAGGTGATGTATGGTTGGTCTTGGCAGTGTTGGATGTAATGAGTTTGGATTTGGGTTTGGATTTGATGTTGGTGGTGGTGGATTTGGTTGAGGTGGACTTGGATTTAGATAAGTTGTGTTTGGCTGGTGGATTAGGTTGGGTTTGAGTTGGGCCTGGGTTGGTGACTCGGATTGGCCTGGGCTGGTGGATCTTCTTGGTCCTGGACTAGTATTTCAGGTTGGGTCTGGACTGCTGGTTCTTCATTGGACTTTGTAGTTGAGACATCATTTGAGCTTCCTGTTAGATTTGGTATGGTGATAGGTGCATCCTTGTCTTCTTCAGGAGTAATGGGAGTAAACTTTATTAACTCAGGTACTTCATTATCATAAGGTTGAAAAACTCCATGCTCAAAATATAAGTGGCTCTTCCTTAGTTCATTCTTGCAAGATAGCACATCTCTAACAATTTCTTATCATGTGAAAGTGCTCTCAGTATATTCTTTAAAGGTCTCCTAGGAATAAGCCACCAACATTCAACAATGTCAGCATAACCGAGCTCCTTGTAGTAATTTCTCAGTGAAAATATATCCAATTTATCTTCATCTAGTCCAGTTAATTCATCCGTATTGTCCGTTTCGTAAACTACACTACTATCATTCTTTGTAACAAAGCTGCCTCCGTGATGATAGACAATGGTTATCAAATTACCCATCTACAAATATAATTCAAACAATTAACAAATTAACGTCAACATCCAAGGCCTTTCATATCATGTTTCAGATGATTCTACATTAACATGCCGATCAATATTTTTTCAGAACAGAAAATAAAAAAAATTCATACATAAAATTTATCCGTGTAACAACAGCTACACAATTTTTTGTCATCCATAATTAACAGCTCCACATTATCACATGAACAAGCATAATCTATTTACTCATTTATAAATTTTTTATTTTATATTTTCAAAAAAAAAATTTTAGCTATTGAAATCATCTATAAACAGAAATTGGTACATAAAGAAGTGGTAGACTTCACTAATTTACATGTACTTTCTTTTCTGTAACACAGTTAACGTTAATCATAATTAGTCTTTTAAAAAAAATCCTAACAGAAGAGGATCAATAACTATTAAATTACTCTTCCACCTTAGCTCATGACAACAATAAAGAAGTCTCGTGGCCCAACAGAATACATAAATTCAATTACAATTTTAGTCTTTATTATCTTATTTTTATCTTATCTTTAGTTGTTTTTATCTTATCTTTATTTGCTTTTATCTTTCATAAGACAATGCTCTATATATATTTAGTTTTACCCTCATAGTTTACAACACACTTAAGTACAATTCAATCAATCAACAATCAATAAAAATTCTTTTTTTGCTTTTCCTATTCTTTAACAATTTTATCAATAACTAAACTATCTTCTTTCACAATGGACCCAATCCATTTGAGCATCAAATAGAGCACAAATTAATGGCCTGTAAACCCCAACCAAGAGAAGACACAAAACATAACATTGAACCCAAACATAGAATGCTTGCGTTACTAACCTTTTTTGGAGAAATAGTGGTGCGCAGCTTCTTCTTTCTCGTGCTAGCAAACGAGAACGCCTGTGACAAGACGAAGAAGAAGAAGAGTTTCCTTGTTTTGAGTGGTTTGATCATTGGTGTTGTTAAATTTTAACCTCATAATGGAAAACGCTATCGTTTGAAGAGAGATTACGCGCCAAGGAGAAAACAACGTCATTTAGTAAGGTCACCTGTAAGCCCACTTGTCACTTAACGTTTTAGGTAAGCGTGCCATTAATGGAAATTAACAGAAGGGCTAACGTGAGTCACTTATTCAAAGTCGGGGGTTCAAATTGAGTTCATTGAAATTTTGGGGATCAAATTGAGTTTGTCTCAAAATTTTAAAGACCATTTTGAGTATTAACTCAATAATAAAGGGAAAAGATGTGTATCCCTAATTTCCTATTACATATTCTAATAATGTTACATTGAAAATGATGGCCATTTTCAGCTGCACCTTTTTTTGTCTTTTTTATTTTGATATGGAGTAAGTAATGATGTATGGCATAGTTATGGGGATATAGGGTGTTTTACCAGGCTGTGATGACTGCGTCAAGCAAATCGGACGGTTCGATGGGTGGGAGAGTAATCGGACAGTCCGATTACAGTAATTAGAGGGTTCGATTTGTGTATCTTGAATTTTTTAAATCTTTTAAACACAAATCGGAGGGTCCGATTTGTGTACGCTGAATTTTTTCAACTTTTTAAACACAAATTGGAGGATCTGATTTGTGTATTCTGAATTTTTTTCAATTTTTTAAACACAGATTGAATAGTCCAATTTGTGTACTCCTACAATTTTAAAAAACATAAAAATTACCATATTAAAATATATCACTCATTTTATTTTCATACCAAAATTTTTTAGCATTTTTTTTAAATGAGAGCTGACATCTCAGTCAGAGTTATTGTCTCTGAAAATTGTGATTGAGATTTGATACTTCATTCTCAGGAGGTCCATACTCCGCATAACATGCAAAAAAGTAGTTTTTATGAAGAAAAAATAAAAAAATCTTTAATATAAGTGACATAAATATTTTCATGGGTTTTTTTTTTTTCATATCTATATACGAAAGTCCCATGAGACTTCCTTAGATATTATTCGCAAACAGAAAATCCATCAAAATACAACGATTTACTAGGACACCAATAATAAAAAAAAAGTTTAATTGGGACAAATAAATAAAAATGTTTTCTAATCATTTTATCAATGTAAATTACTCATATATATATATATATATATATATATATATATAATTTCACCCGAACAATATCAACTGAATCCTATAACTTACAAGCACTTGATAATTCGTTATTATTCTATGTAAAAACTAATTAATTATATATACTATAATTTAGACTAGTAATAAAATATTTAATTTTTGAATTGGTCGAAAAATCAGTTCAATAATTTATTTAAACACAAGCGTAAAACTTCAAGTTTTGATTTATGTATGAAAAAGTATAAAAAATAACTGATTATAAAGAATGTGAATAATAATAATAAAATAAAGGTATGATAAAATAATAAAAAAAAGGTATGATATTATACATTTTTGTCACCAACCAAAAACAAAAAATAAAATAGAAAAAGTAAAATACTTCTACTATTACCTGATGTGGTCCACACGATGTTAAATGTGGCGAAAAGTCGTAGGCTAATCATTTTTATATTTTCTTCATATGCTACGCATTACAATTTAAAGAGTATTTTTCCACAGCTATATGGTAAGATGTGCATTAAATTTTGAACTAGTAAATTCAGTATGTGTTGAAATCTTGCAAATCTAGATTCAATTCCCTATAAAGGAATTTTTGTCCCAATCAATATATATATATATATATATATATATATATATATATATATATATATATATATATGCTAACTTTACATCCTTTGATGGGTATTATTCAATTCAATTTCTTAGTCATATGGTTCAGTGACCATTCTACATAGGTGACATGTGTATGATAAAGAGCAATAATAGTACTTTGCCCCATAAAATTTAAAATTATTAGTAATAAAAAATCGCATAATGCATGCTTCATGTGATGATGATATATGATGCCTATGCCTTTGAGGACAAAACATTTGTGACAACAAAAGCTTTTGGCTTCTTCTTTGAATTGTAATTATTTAATTTATTTATCTTTGGCAATTAGTGTTCAATTGCAGGCTGAACCCCTTCTTTTTTTTTTAAAGATGATTTCAAGAATATGATCTCGAATTGGTTTTATGAAAAATGCTTCTAGAAGACACTAATTAAAAATACTAAAAATAATATTTCATGAAAGGAATAATTCTGCTAATATATATATAATAACTTGTTAAAATGTTCAATTCTTATTCTGATTGGGTTAATGATTGGTCAATTTTTTTCTTGCTTTAGTATTTACAATTAAGATAGAATAATACTATTCATTCTTTGAAGTAGTTGTAAAATATATATAAATATTGAGAAAAATAATAAATTATTTTTGGTAATACATAAAAATATGTTAGTAGTAAAAAATTATTTTTAAATATGTAATATATGTCGTTAATATTTATTTATTTATTATAATTGAAGTGATTATATATCATATAAAAATTAATATGTAGGTTAACTAATTTTGTAATATGTTCTTTTGGAGGGAAAAATACTGTAGTAATTATATATCTTTACCATAAGTGTAAATTGTTTTGGAGCTAATTAAATCCCATACTTTCTAGTCAAAAAAAAAAAAATCCCATACTTTCTTTGCAATAATTCTGGTAATAACCTTTTAGGCAAGTAACAAGAAATTTTAGTTTTACTTTTTCTCCATTATCACCCTTTTGCAAAAAGTGTGTTTTAGCATTTAGATTTTCAACACATCATTTCTTGATCCGCCATCACTTTAATTTGTTCTAGAAAATTCAGTTAAAAGTCATTGTTATGTGTTGAATTATAGTGTGTGTTAGTTCCTCTTTTTATCATTGTCATTAATTTAATTGTATACGTGATTTTATTTGTTAACGTGTTTTCCCACCTTTTAGTGAAAAAAAGGGCTCAACAAAAGGGTCTTGGTACCGTGGCTTAATTTGGTTTATATCTTAATGACGACAAGGCCATAAATTATTCCTTTTGAATATGAGTTGTTTAACCTTTTTCAAAATTGTTTTTCATTTTTTTTAAAAATAAAAAACATTATTTTTACGTAATATTTACGAAAAATCATGATAAATATAATTATATATATATAATTCAATTGGTTGGAATCCCAAATTTATTTAATAGTAAATGATAATATATATCCCATACATAATATGAGATGTTAATAATATCTAATATAAAAAGGAAATAAAAAAATATTAGGTATGCAAATTATTTTTTTACCCTTCATCACATATATACATAAGAATATTTACTTTGTGCTGTTTTAAGATTTGAATCTATTAACATTTATTATTGACTTATAATCTCGTTATTTTAATCCTAATTTAGTTAGAAGGGCATGCTGATTTAGATATTAATTAAAGGGAAGGGATGAAGATAAGTATTGTGATAATGACCCTTTAACTCTAGCTTAGCTTGATTGTCTGCCATCTTTTTATATTTTAATCTTAATTTGTTGAGTTATATATGTTGATGTGTAACTCATTCGAACAAGGAGAAGGGTTCTTTCAAAAATTGTTATTATCAACTGTTTTAGAACTTTATAGAATAATAGAATATCACCAATTTTACATGATTTTCTCGTTAATTATTTCTTATCTCTGGAACACTAATAATCTTCTTATATAAAGCTCCTTAAAAGGCGATTTAAATTGAACAACCCTCAATTTGTTTTGCAAGTTATGCTTCAATACATTAGAAATATGACAATTTTTTAAATGTTTTGTACGTGAACACCCAAAGTTTTGCATACAATTCTAACCCATATATCATTGCACACCTTTGAATTTCATTATATAGCTCTAAACTAATTAATTGTTACCCCTTAAATTGTATTCATGATTTCAAAATTAATTATGTTAAGTATATATTAAAATTAACTATTAAAATTAATTATCGATATAAAATATATATTAAAATATAAAATATATATTAAAAATAAATTTTAAAATATAACTAATTTTAATATAAAAATAGTATTTTTATTTTAGAAATTGGATGCGCTCTCATTTTTGAATTAATCACCAAATTTAGTACTTAGCAATGCAAATGTAGGCGGCATCTATATAGGAAATTAAAGTTTATTCAAATTGTATAGTCTATATGCGAATAAAAATCCATTGCCACTTGACCAAAAATCTTTTATTTACGCTAGAAGGAGGGCTTGAACCTCCGACCTTGTGGTTAACAGCCACACGCTCTAACCAACTGAGCTATTCCAGCTTGATGAAGATATATTTCAAAGAAAATATTTATAATGTAATAAATAAATAAAGAGAATGAAGAAGTAGTAAATTGAATAATGGATGAACTGAAAAACCAACGACAAAACGGCTCCCACAGTCTCATTCTCTTCTCTCTTTCAGTTTCCTTCTTCCTTCGCTTTCTCTCTCAACACAAGAAGCTCAATTCTATTCATAATATATATACATAACCTTACACCAAACAACAACCACCACATTTCACATTACATGCACCCAACAACAACACCTTCTTCTTCTTCTTCTTCATGGCGGGTCTCTACTCTTCTTCGCACAGACCCACCTATTCTTCTTCGTCTTCGGCTTCTTCATCTTCGTCTTCGAGGCTTCTCCTCTTGCTCACGGTGCTGCCACTCACGTTAGCTTCCTTCGCCTTCGTTCTCCAATGGCGCGGCGGAGTCACCGACCCTCTCTCCCGCTGGTCCCCCGATCAGCCTGACTTCCCCGGTATGTCGTCCGACGCCGACGGAGGAGCCAACTCCCATCCCGCCGGAACCTCCCACCTCCAAAGCGCCAGCTCCGACTGCGCCACCATCCTCCTTGGCCACTCCTCCAATAACCACCCTTCCTTTCCGTACTTCCGCGACTGGAAGCTCGATTACTCCTCCGATCTCAGGCCCAAGGTTTTGTTCTCAATTCGAGATCCAATTCCATCGTCGTTTTGCTTTGCTCTCTTCTGCGTTTTAGTCTCAATTGTGATCGTTGCTTTCGGTTGACCCTTGCTTTGGATCTATCTGCATAAACCCCTTTTGGAAGATTGAATTTTGAAATTTCCGTCTCATCAATTTATGATTTTATTATTATATTTTTTTAATCTGCTTGATTGATTCATCAGTGAAGTTTAAATTTTTTCGTTAAAGAAAAGCTCTTTTTTTTTTCCCTTGGTGTGGCAGATATGCATAACAACGAGTACTTCAGCTGGTTTGGAACAGACTCTGCCATGGATCTTCTATCACAAGGTCATTGGAGTTTCCTCTTTCCTCCTTTTCGTGGAAGGGAAGGCTGCATCACCTAATGTATCTAGAGTCCTCGAAAGCATTCCTGTGCGTTCAAGCAATCTCTATCTTGCATTTTAAATTGTTATTATTAACTTTTTTAATTCAATTAGTACTGTTGTATCAGTAATCAATTTGTTTTTATGATTTTAGTTATGGCTATTTTAATTTATGCTTTGAACCTTTTTGATGCTCAAATGAAACGTCTTTTTCTTGTTTCAGGGGGTTAAAGTTATATATAGAACTAGAGAGTTAGAAGAACAGCAAACTAAAAGGTATGCGTGTTCTACTTTGGAAACTTTTTTTTTTTTTAATTTTTGGTGTAATCAATTTTCTTTCTTTCTTATTAAATGGCCTTTTCCCCTTTGGTGGAGCCACTGACTGTTTAACAATCATCATGATTGAAACAAAACGTAAAGAACAAGAAGTTTTGAGCATTATTGACCAATTGGCCATGTAGACTTAATGCTAGCGTTTTTTTTACTGGGTTTAACGTTTAACATGTTTTGTGGATCTGGCTTGGCTTATTATTCTTATTCTCTGTAGATTTGTCCCCACAGATTTGTGGCAGAGACATTTTAGTTTGCAAATATTCTAGTATGTTTTATCTAGTCATGATAAATGTAAAGGTTTGGTAGTTTCTACTGGAAAATTGAAAGATTGAAGCTTTCAATGCATTAAAAAATTTAAAAGCTTCAATCATAGGTAATGTTAACAAGTGCCATAAGCCAAATAGTAATATTTGTGAGCCAAACCCTAAAAGTAATAGTAATATTACTGGATTGTTATTGTGAGCTAGTGGTTACTTGTCCTAAATGCAAAATGTTCCAATCTATTGTCGCCCCACAACAAAGGAAGCCAAATACAACCGCCAGACTACTCTCTTTATTATGGAATGCTAAATTGTGATATAAACTGCCCATTTAAGATGATGTTATCAGTTTCTTCCTTAGTGTGGATTCTTTAGATTCCGATGTTCTTAATGTTTATGCACACAGGATTCTGCTTTTTAAATAATGTGCCAAATCTTTTGTAATCCCTGTGTTAATAAGTATTTTGTTACCTACCAGTCGAATATGGAATGAGACTTGGTTGGCTAGCTTCTTCTACAAACCATGCAACTATGAGTTGTTTGTGAAGCAATCTTTGAACATGGAAATGGCTATTGTCATGGCAAGGGTATGGTTTGTTTTCCTTGTGCTGAATTATTATCTCTATATAAGTATATATGATATTAATTCCTTGAAGGTCTTACCTTTTTATGATGCTGTTATATTCAGGAGTCTGGAATGGATTGGATCATTCATCTGGACACTGATGAGCTAGTATATCCAGCAGGAATACAGGAGTACTCTTTAAGACAGTTGCTATCTGATGTTCCTGGAAATGTTGATATGGTTATTTTTCCAAATTATGTGAGTGCATGTGTTTTATTTAAGATTCTGAAATTACTATCATTCGACTTAATTAGATGATCACACTGTGTTCGTTTGCTGGAATAATGTTTCATTCAGGAGAGCAGTGTTGAGCGAGATGATATCAAGGAGCCTTTTAGCGAGGTATATACATAGATAGCTTTTGTAAGGTTTTGAACATATAATTGAATCTGTTTCTGAATCCAGGCACTTGGCACATATTTAACATGTAAATATAAATCCAATCCAGATTTTACTTTGTAGCCCTTCTGTTGCTGGTTCATTTTGTTCCAACTTACTCTGTCCCAAATGGAAACAAGTAATATTTGACATATTTAACTTATAATGTTTTCATAGGTTTCAATGTTCAAGAAGAACTATGACCACCTTCCAAAGGATGTATATTTTGGAAATTACAAAGAAGCAACTCGTGGCAATCCAAACTATTTTCTTACTTATGGAAACGGGAAAGCTGCTGCTAGGGTTCAGGATCATCTCCGTCCAAATGGTGCTCACAGATGGCACAACTATATGAAGACACCTAAGTATGTTGATTCTGCTTATTTCATTGAATGCATTTCTATGAAAATTTGCAACATTCTTTTATAGTCAAGGGGACATATAGTTGCATGTTTGTAGTTTGTAGTTTGGAGTTTAATTATATGCCAAGTTGTCTTGTTCGAAGATTAAAAATAAAAAAATAAAAAATCATGTGTTTGCTGATCTCATATTGAACAAGTCACATTTGCTTCTTCAAGCTTAGTGCAAACTGTTGGTCTCATATTGGCTGGTCTTGACAATCTTACAGTATTTTATGCTACTTTGGTGAGCCTCGGTTATTAGTCAGCATTGACTTTTTCTGATTAAATTGACATAGCGATAAAAGATTACCCCCAAATTCTAATATTCTAATAGCGGTTTCGAACTTTCTGAACATAATTTGCACTGATCCAGATGTCATATATGTTCACAGTGAGATCAAGTTGGATGAAGCAGCTGTTCTGCATTACACATACCCCAAATTTTCCGATTTGACCTCAAGACGTGATCGGTGTGGCTGCAAGCCAACTAAAGAAGATGTTAAAAGATGCTTCATGTTGGATTTTGACAGAGCTGTGAGTTCTTTTTCATGCTTGCTTAGCTTCTGGTTCTGGTTTGAAGTATTACTAGTTTTTATCCGAACTTTGGAGTGAGTTATGAGTACCAGATTATCTTTAATTACTACATTCTTTTTTTTTCCCCATTTTCCTGTTGATCAGGGTGATCGCTGCATTCTTATATTGCAAGATTTTGTACATCTATTGGCGTAATGACATAGTATAGTATTTATGTCTTGCACACAGGTTTCCTGGTTAAATCGTAACAAAAGTTGTCTTTTCTTTTAGTTTGCTTTAATTATGTGCATGGTTGGGTGACACACTGTCATTTTTCCCCCCGTCAAATCATATAGTCGTCTATTTTAATAGTTATTCTATGAAATCGGTACAACAGCACATCTTTTCTTTTTCCCTCCTTTGATGACTAAACTCCATGACATGATGTGAATGGTGTCTCTAGTTTTCTTTTATTCCTTCTTGGTTGGATAGGTGAAGTTCTGGATTTTCTTCACGTGCATGGGTACTTATTTTGTTTTGATGAATGCATTTAATGTCTGATGTAGGCATTCATAATTGCTTCAACTGCAACCGAAGAGGAGATGCTTCAGTGGTAAGTTTCCCGAGCAGATTCAACTTTGCTTCAAATTCCCAATTTATTTGCATTTTAAAAAGGGATTTTCATTTGATATAGGTATCGCGAACGCGTTGTGTGGACAGACAAAACACTAAACCTGAAGCTTTTGAGGAAGGGCATCCTGACTCGCATTTACTCTCCCATGGTATGGTCACTTGCCTGACATCCATGTTGTGGTTTCTCTCCAACCAATTTTATATATTCATCATCTGCATAGTATCTGAGTAAACAGTCTGAACTTTCTCCCAAAATAATTATCTTCTCAGGTTATCATTCAGAGTTTGAGGGAATCCGGAGTTTTTCGTTCTGTGATCGCGAAAGCAGCCGAAACAACACTATCAAAGGACAACTTTTTAAAATCTGTTGATAGTAACAACTCAACTAGGAATGGCAGATCAGAAAACATTTTTTCTAGAAAATTCGATGCAAATGGAGTATCCCAATCAACTGCAAGAAGAATTTTGGAAGTCATAGATGATGGCTTAACCCCTTCGGCAGTACCGCCATTATCTCCACCCAGACTTGATCACTCTAACCCCATTACATCTTCATAGTTTTTTTCAAAAAAAAAAAAATTTCCTGACTCCTTACCATTGTCAGAACTTTTAAGGAGGATTTATACTTGAATTGTGGCTATTAAGGTGAGCCATTCAGTTTTTTTGGATTCTTGGAAATTTTTTCCGATCATTTATCCAAGCGCTAGTGTAAATTTCAGGTTTAGATTTTTAGGCATAGTATAGGAATCACACACAAATTTTGTTAGCAATATCTTCATGATTCTTTTCTTCCTTTTTCCCTTTTATTTTTTAGAGACTTGAATTGAGCCATATTGGCTGTGGTCTTGATGGAAAATAGTGGCTTGTTGAAACTCTTCCACACATTGGAAAACAATATTATACTGATCAATATTTTCTTCTCCCAGTTGGAGACTGAAATGATTGATGAAAGTGAGAAAAATTGTGAATGGTGGTATTGCCAATCATTTATAGTTCAATATGTTGTTGAAGAATTGATTTTATTGTTAATGTTGATGTAAAGGAAGGTGATAGTTTTACCTACGTGGAAAACAATATAGGTTTCTTTACATGGCAATTCTAATTTGGTTTCTTTACATGCAAGGATTATAACATATTGGAGAATGGAGATTAAGATAATCATCAGTGTTTCTGGAAAGATTGATAGTTACATTCACCCAAAGTACATAGAAAATCACCTACAAAACAATGCCTTGGATTCATAGGTAGCAACAAGGTTGTCATTGTGAATCTAACGTTTAGGACACAGACAATATTATCTTGTGGTATGCATCAGAGTCATAATCTCTACTGATTCAAGCAACCAAGAAAACAAGGAAATCAAGAACGATTATGATATAAGTCTAGTCATTCAATTTGTCCATTAGGCAGGGAACTTTGTTACATGATACAACAAGAAAAATGATATCTTCAATTTATATATCTCACCAAAAAACCATCCTATAGAAGCAAGTTACACTTTTGTTTATAACGGCAGCTATAGTTGTGATTCTCATCACCAATACAGAAAGTGTATCCCATCAAATAGCCTAATCAACATCCATAGTTTGTTCACTACTCATATTGGTGGACCACAATTTTATGGTACGATCATGTGAGACAGTAGCAATATAACTGCCATCTGCAACCAACAAACAGGACAAGACAGAGTCAGTGTAGGGGAAAATAAGATTCTGTGAGATGTATATTGACAAACAAAAAGGTTATGGTGTATCTTGTAAATTTCTATACAAGAATATCCGTATGCAAAATAAAAGATAAAATGAGCATCATAGTTTCTACTTCCTATGCCTGGGTGATCTTATAATCTTAAAATGAGCATTTTCAGGGTTCCATTGCATTTTCTGTGTCTTGGTTTGCATTCCCCAACAAAATTACAGAACTCATTGTAACATTTTTTTCCGCTGCAAACTATTGGCTAAATTCAGTGGCACTTCAAAATGAGATCACTTTATTTGATTAATCATTTGGGATTCTATGATCAACAGATAAGAGCAGTAAAGCATGGTGCATGGATATACTCATAGAATAACAAATAAGCAACATGAGTGTGAAAATCAGAGCCATATATTATGGATGCAATTATTCCTTTCTAAGTAGAAATCATACCACCAAGAACATCCACAGAAGTAACTTTTGCTTCATGCCCAGATAGTGTCTTCACAGGCTTGAAATCACGGGCTGACCACACCTGATGTCAAAATATAAAATATAAATAATTAGAACCAGAAGAAAATGGACTGCTAAAAAATATTGAAATTCTCTCTTCGACAGATCGTTGCTGTTTCACACGAGTGCATACCTTAGCTGTCATGTCATATGAGGCAGTTACCAAAAAGTAACCTTCCTGCGGCTCAAACTTAACTTGTGATATCAAGTTGGAGTGAGCAGGGATGGTGTACATGGATTTCTTCTTTCTCAAATCCCAAATGCGACAAGTGTTGTCTTCACCGCCTGTGGCTAAATGATATCCATTAGGTGAAAAGCAAATGCCAAGAACCTGAGTACAGAAACATAATCATAGTCAATCTTTTGCAATTCGAGAGCATTAAAAGACTGTATAATCTTATAATGTCTCACCGGCTTGACATGACCTTCAAGTGCAAGAATGCTTCGCCCAGTTCGGAGATCCCAAACACGAGCCAAAGCATCCAGTCCACAAGATGCAGCTAACGATCCATCTTGATGAAAAGCTAAACCATATACACTCCTACTGTGGCCTTCTTGAAGAAGCAACTCCTCACCTGTTTCTACGTCCCATAATCTCCATGTCTTGTCAAAGCTAGCAGTGCCTAGGTACTTTCCTGATGGATGGAAAGCAATTCGTGCAAGACGGTCAATATGACCCTCGAATGTCTTCAATAAAGATCCCTGGTCATTCCAATATTTTGCGGTCCGATCAGCAGATGCAGTTGCTAAATGGTTGTGCACAGGAGAATAAGCAACATCAGTTGCACGCTCTGTGTGTCCCTTTAAGGTACAAGATTTGATGACTTTAGGCATGCTCCACAACTTGGCAGCTCCGGTTAGAGAACTGAAAAACCAAAACATTATCAGTTATATAATTTCACAAGGCAATCATGGGGAATGGGGAGTAAAGTTACACAATTTGTAACAAAGACACACCAAGTAGCAAGCGACTTTCCGTCTCGTGAGAAGGAGCAACCAGAAAGCGGTCGATCATCTCCGATTTCACTGAATTCAAGACTCAAATTAGCAGCCTGCTTTAATGCCCAATCCATCTCCGCATCCACATCTTCATCCGGATCATCTTTTCTTCTCCGGGCACGTTGAAGACGCAATGCTGCCCTAACCAAAGAATACTTAGCAATATCAATCCTAGCATCACGGAGAGACTTTGGCCCTTCGGTGTAAAAGGGATACTGTATCTCTTCCTCGTCCCCATCCTTCCCGGCAGTAGCCACAGTCTCTTCATCCTCATGAGCCTTCATCAGCTTCTCCAGCTGGCCATCGGCATCCAGCTTCGCCATAATCATCCTCAACCTGTCCCTCCTCTCCATCTCCCTCTCACCAAACAAAGTTATGGGCTCACCAAGCCGGCGAAGGCGAGCGCGCACAGCCATGTCATTGGTCGGAACAGCCAAAGCGGCAGCACGCCTCTTCATCATGAGCTCCTGCATTGCTTTCTCCTGCCTCTCCCTCACCAGCCTACTCTCCTCCGATATCTCATACTCCCCGGCACCCTGGTTAACCCTCCCACCGGCATCATCGTTGTCCGAATCAGAATCTTCCGAACCAACCCCGCCATTTTGCGCCACAGGTGGTCTAATAGGCGGCGGGCGAGGAGGGAGGGGCGCCAATGGACGCACCACAGGAGGGGCCGGAATTGGGGCTATGGGAGGCACAATAGAAGGGGGAGGAATGGTGGGAATTGGAGCCATAGGTGGCACAGGCGCAGAAAGGGGAATAACGGGTGGTGGAATAATGGGTTGAATTGGGTGTGGTGGAGTTGCAGCATTGACGGAAACATCAGAGGAAGGTCCTATGGCGGATTCAGAAGCAGTATTTGATGGAACATTTTCTTCATCCACTTCCATGATAAATAATTAGCTCACAAAAACACAAAACCCTGAAAAATTCATCACTTTAAGCTATTATTAATTCTTGCAGCAGTAGCTACTTATACACAATCTAGCTATCAGAAATTAAGAGAGAGAGAGAGAGAGAGAGAGAGAGAGAGAGAAGCACCTGCAAGCGAGGGTGGGAGCTGCGACTGCGAGAGAGGTGGTGTGATTGCCGGCGATGGTGCCCTTTCGTTCTGGCTGCCAGATTCTCTACTACTTTTGGATGTTAAACCCAAAATCTTTAATTTTATATAATTTCTTTTTATTTCGGTTTTAATTCTTTTTATATTAAATTTTCTATTTTTATTCGAAAATAAAGTAAAGAGAAAAATAATAAAAATAAATATCCTAACATAAATATTCATTAAAGTAAAAGTATAAAATGACACTAGGCTAAAGAGGCTTTTGTATGGAAAAAATGAATAAAAATGTATAATTTATTTTAAAAAATTAATAAACATAAAATGACACATTTTTTTAAATAGGCATCTAACTAATTATCAAAGAAAATTTTTATTCTTATTCCTATGTTTTCTCTCCACCATAACATGCACTAAACATTCTTGGTATCGCATATTCATATGTTTATTTGATTTAAAAATGTTTATTTCAAGGCTAAATAAACATTATGAATTTATATATAACAAAATGAGATATTGGGTTTTGTTGCATTAATATTCGGTGCATAAATAAAATTGAATGAAAATTAAAATTATAATTAAATTTGTAAAAATAATATATATTATACATAATATTTTTATTTTATTAATTTTCTTTTGCATAATGAAAAATACAATTCGCATAGTATTACTAACACTTATGTTAATGATTCATTTTGAGATGTTTATGACTTAGCCGGCCAGAAACATAAATGAAGAAGAAAGATTAATATAAAAATATTTCTAGACCTTCAACTTCAAGAAAATTTAAGTAATCCCTCTCTAGTTTGCCACAATGATAATAAAGCGGCTCAATTTTATGGATATGGAAGACTTGGGTGTGATTTGCCCAAATATGGATTTATAACGTATAAGACAAAGATGTGGGACAGCTTTTTCTGAGTCCAATGTAGAAGAATTTGGACCATGCGAATTTTTTGGTTATAAAATTTTGCTTCACAAATCGCATGGTCTGATTTGTAGTTGGAAAAATTTGAAATCTGAAACGTGGAATTCGAACCTTCTGTTTTGCTTGTTATTGGTAATTTTTTTACGTTATAGAGGATCAAATCGAACGGTATGATTTAGTTTTTTTTATATTTTTTTGAATCCGGTTAATCTAATTGAAGGGTCCGATTTTGTTTTAAGGACATATATAAAAGTGTGTAACTGGGGGAAGAGATCTAGTCGTGTATTCTTCTCCTTCTTCAATGGCTTCTTTTCCTGGTTTTTTCTTGCTGTGTTTCATGAAACCAAGAAATTTATTAGTCAAGTTCATGTTTTTTTTAAGTGACTGAGAGAAATGAGTGACAGAGTTCTATTAAAAATGTATTATTTTGGTCAGATTTTATTACAAACATATGAAGGAGTGAAATTTGTTTGTGAAAATCCATTAGATGTTGTTATTCCTTTCACAATCTCATTTGAAGAGCTCAAAGGCGTGATCTGTGAAAAGATTGACTCTAAGAGGGCAAGAAAAATATCTTGTATTCTGTACAGATATCCCATAATGGTGTTTGGTGGATTCTTCCAATTTCAAACCAAATATGTGACGGACGAAGCGAGCATGCAAGAGATGTTTTCGATGTATATTGAAAACCGGGGTCAGATCTCGTTCATCGAGTTATATGTTGAGTTTGAACAATCTAAGGCCGATCGGAATATTTTACGGGAAGATTACAATAGTAACAGTGAAGAAGAGTTCGAAAGCAACTACGAAGTTATTGGTCCAGACAGAAATGAAGATCAATGTGACGGAACTATGGCTCCAGATGTGACAGAGGTGGCAAATGCACTCGCAAACGAAGGGCCGTTTGAGGAGCCTTCATTCATGCAAGTTTTGGATTTGGAAGCCATGCATATAGTGGAGTTTCCGGAATATATGAGTGCAGGTACGTAATTCGTCATATTTATAAAAAAGATTAGAATTTTATGTTAATTTATCTTGATAGATGGAACAAATAGTTAAGTGAAGTGTGAAAATATACTCAATTGGTATTTGTTTTTGTGTATATGTTTATTTATTTAAGTTTAAGATAGTAATTTTTTTAGTTAGTTATTGATTTAGTTAAGAATAAATTAGCATTTATTAACCATTTTTTAATCATGCGTTGATGTCATAGTTGTCAGAACCGAACCGGTGATCGAAGGGTTTAGGTCACTGGGTCACTGGTTCAACTGCTGGGTTAGTGGTTGAACCAGTTGACCCGATCCTATGTAAATAAGAAATAAAAAAGTCAAAAGTTTAAAATTAAAATTCAAAATACATATGTTTACTAATATTTTTAAAATATCAAGTTATTTTAAACCAATATGGAACATGAACAATAAATATTTTATTATTTTTACTCTATCATGAATGTTTTTATTTTCTTTTTATATTAAAATAACTGTTATTTTTAAATTTTAATAATTTATTAATTAGTTTATATCTTTTATACTGTTATATACTACAAGTATTTATTAGAAAATAATATTAATAGATATGATATGATTATTAAAAAATAAGTGAGTTTGTAATTATTATTCGCACTAGTTCAATGCCTTGTACGGTTCATTTACCAGACCGAACCGGTTAGGATTCGGTTCACTGAGTTTGACGGTCGATCCGGTCGGTCCGATCCGATTTTTACATATGAGGCTGATGTTCTTATTTTGTTTAGAGTGATATAATAACATGATGTAAGGTTTGGATTTATATCATACTTGATGCAGTAAATATTGATTTACCTTTATTTTCGGTGTTTAAATATCTGTGTATTAAAATTCTTTTTTGTATGGTGGCTGTCCCGGCAGAAGTTCCTATTGTGCAGATGGTGAATTTGCCGTTGGTATGGAATTCAGTTCCAGGGAAGTTGTTATTAAAGCGATAAAAGAGTATACCATATGACGAAGCGTAGACTACCGGGTGTATGAGTCTGAGCCATTGACATTTTATGCCAAGTGTACACAGTATGGGTCAGGGTGTGATTGGCTTATCAGGGTTAGCATGATCAGCAAGAAGTACTGTTGGGTTATAAGGAGGTATAATGGTAGTCACACTTGTATCAGAGCCACCATTTCACAGGATCATTCGAAGCTGGATTCTATCACAATTGTAGAAGCAATAAAGTCGTTGGTTGAGGTTGACCCCTCCTTAAAGGTAAAATCAGTTATAGCAGAAGTGCAATCGAAGTTCAACTACACCGTTAGTTATCGGAAAGCATGGTTGGCTAAGCAAAGGGCAGTAGAAAAAATATTTGGAGGTTGGGAAGCATCGTACGAAGCGTTGCCTATATGGTTTAAGGCCATGTGTCATAAGGAGCCATCAGCTGTTGTCCATTTTGAGACTATGCCTGCATATCAAGGCGATGACTTGGTGGGTGATATTCGGATACTACATTGAGTATTTTGGAGTTATTACCCATGCATTAGGGCATTCAGACATTGTAAGCCAGTTGTCCAGGTGGATAGGACTCACTTGTGTGGAAAGTATAAGGATTGTCTACTAGTGCCAGTTTCACAGGATGGCAACAACAATATCGTCCCAATTGAGTTTGCTATTATGGAGGGAGAGACTTCTGATGCATGGCACCTTTTCTTTAATAACCTACGTCAACATGTTGTCACTCGGGATGGTGTGGGACTAATATCCGACCGACACAAATTCATCAATGCAGCTGTGGAACGCAGTAACGGAGCTTGGTCACCTCCATCAAAGTTACATACAAACCAACTTGTATCAGGAAACATTCAGTTTAGTTGCTTTGACCGGCAGAATGAGGTCTTTGAAGTGCGCGAGATGCCAAGTGGACTGGAGTTTGCAGTCGACCTACATTGCCTTCGATGTGACTGTGGTGAGTTCCAAGTAGATCGGATCCCTTGTTGACATGTGTTCGCATGTTGTGCCAACCAACGACTGGATTGGCAAGTGTATGTGCATGATATGTATAAGATGGACCAAGTTCGACGGGTGTACCGAGCTAGGTTTAGGCCACTGAGTAATCGTACTACATGGCCTGCTTACAACGAACCTCGGTTCGTACCGAATCCGTACTTGAAACGCGTCACCAAAGGTCTCTCCAGGATGACGCGCTTCTTGAATGAAATGGACACGCGAATGTTACGTCGTCCTAGGCGATGTAGGCTATGTTGGGCTAAAGGACACAGTCGTAGTAGATGTCATCAGTCAACTGGTGCAAATGCCGACAGAGATGTTTAGTAGATTCACAATCTAAGATGATATGATATATGTAGCATTATATAGTATGACATGAATTGTCTAATTAAGTTAACAAGATATGATATATGTAGCATTATATAATATGACATGAATTGTCATATTGAGTTAATATGACCTGATATATGTAGCATTATAACTTATGACAATCTAGTATAATAAGATATCTATAGCATTATATAATATGACATCAATTGTCCAAATGAGGTCATATGATATGATATTTGTAGCAATATATTAAGATTTATGAAACATTAATACATAGTCCACATCATTAATACATATTGTCCAAGACATACAAAGTAATCTAAACATAGTCCAGATCATTAATACATAAATAATGTTCATTGCACAATAACTACTTTTTTATTGCCCACTTTACATCCTTCACAAATTTCTTGCATTTTTTGGCGGCCTTTTTGAACACAGATGGAGTGTACCGATTAGCGCTATGACGTGACGGATCTACCCTCAGATTGTAACATTTGACTGTGTCATCCGAAGTGCGTGCCTGACCTGTATACAATTTAATTAAAACAATTAAATATAGTATATAAGGTAATCAAACCAACAGAGATACCACATATCATTTAGTCAAACCAAATAGAGATACCATTTATGAACATAAAATAAGTAACTAATCAAACATGTAAAGCAAAATACACAACATAATACCATCATTGTGGGCCTCATCCTCATCGAACTCCTCTATTTCATCCTCCTCGTCCTCGTCATCCGAGTCATCTACTAGATACTCATCGGTCTCTTGCTCGACTGTGTTAGCATTTTGTTCAATGAGTCCCATGAAAACACGGTTAGGATTTTGACTATTAAGAATTTCGCGTCCACTGTCACTCCTATTGGAGTCAACAGATACGAACCCTCCAGAAGCAACCGATGAGGTATGGCACAGATGCCTCGCGTCCAATGAATACCTACCTGCCATGAACTCAGGCTGATGGCCATATTGTGATTGTCCTGCATCTGCAGCCATGAACCCAAGCAACTGGCTAAAAGAACCTCCTTCTCCTGGTTCAAACTGTGACATATCCCAATATTGTTGATGTATTGATAATGACAGGGTGAACTGTGTCTAAGGTACATACTGGCTTGAGGACTGAGGTTGATCTTGTGGAAGCGGATTTGGAGGTGATGGTGGCGGCGACTGTGGCTCCTGCTCTTCATTGTCATCATCCATATCCTGATTACCCTCATCATTCTCTTGAACCACAAGATTCGACAAGTTCAAGCGGTCCCCAAATTTTGTTCGGTACCAGTACATATAAGTATCCAATGGATGATGTGAAGGCATGGGAAGCTCAGTAAGAATGTGGTTATACCTGTTTGTCTAATGCATCACCCAAAATGAATGACTTGGTGCCGTGGCCCAGTTAAGATTCTTAGGACCAGTCAGGACTTCTCCATGCGCTTTATCCAGATTCCGTTCCTGATGAGGTACTCTCTGAACAAAACCGAACTGTCGCCTATACCTATCGGTAGCATGCCACTCGATACATTCAAATGACACAAACGGTACTGTAGCGCTCCAGACAACCGACTGCATGTAGATTTCGGCAGAAATTATATTCGGATCCACGCGATTCACAGTATAAGCAACCCACACAAACTGAGAAAACTAAAGGAAACTCAAGATTACAACCCACATAGCAGTAACAATAACAATGCTTCATAAGATTTACCCAGACCCTAAACCCGAAACTAATACTTCTTTAATGAAAACACACCTGACCTTCCTGAAGTTCATCAAAGGCCTTCCTAAAGTGAGCTAGCGTCAAATATCTATATTGTCGGTCACTACGCTCCCAGTTACGCCACCTAATATGATATATTTAATTAGCTCAACTGAATTCTAAATATCAAGATACGGGTACATTGTAACATAATATTACCTGTTTGCTAGCGGAAAACTGCAGGATTCCTTAGGAAGCGGTGATAGATATGGCAGTCGGATCCAAGCCCAACTGAGCAGAAGTGTTAGTGGACCATCGATTTCCTTACAGTCAAAACGAGATGCCCTGCATAACGCCTTATAGAGGTGTGCTAGGCATGCCGATCCCCAACTGTACTGTCTAATACTACCAAAATCACGAAGCAAGGGTAGAAACTTCCAGTGCACACCTGCCCTAGATTTATCCCCAAACAAGATCGTCCCGATCAGCAACATAATGTGGCACTTCACATACCTCTGTATATTGTTTTCATCAGTCAAATGTAAATTTTCTTTTAGATCCCGCAGCCACGTCAATTTTATGCAGCTTCTTGCACAGTCCGACTTATGCAAACACTCCGCCTCCAAGACTTCGAAACTACTCATTGTCATCCCTGTGACTAGAAGACTGTCCGTCAGAAGACCAAGAATTAGAGCCACATCTTCAAAAGTCACGGCACATTCACCAATGGGAAGGTAAAATGTATGTGTGTTTGGGTGCCACCGTTCGATTAGAGCATTCACCAGTGCTTTCTGAGATTCGACTGCCCCAATCTGAGATGCATGATAAAAACCAGTAAATCGTAAATGCTCCTCCACTCTATCGTTGTACCGATCCAGAGGAATTGGGTGGTCACATGTCAACATTCTTAATTTCTACAAAAAAACATAATAAATTATTAGTCAACTCATTAACAATTACTAACTTACTACTAAAAGATAATAATTTTTTAACCACAGCAACTAAAACAATAAACTCCTACCAAAATTAAATAACTATCATTGTTACAAAATTTGCACAACTAACTCAACAAGAAACAAATTACTTGAAACCACACAATTATCATAAATTATTTTACTAAATCCTTATAAAACAAATAATTCTAACTTCTAAAATTAATTATTAATCCTTAAAATTATTCATAACTAACTACTAATAATAACAATAACTAATAAATAAATTCCTAATCAAAATTCTCAATAATATTACAACATCTAGAATAATATCTAATATTAATTAATTATTTACTATTATTTAAACATATTTTCCTCAATTATAAAAAATAATAATAATCAGTCTCATTATATGCCTAAATTCATTTTCTAACAAGAATGATAACAATTAACTTGCTAACAATGATAATTATAATTAAAAAAATTAAAATATTCTCAAAATAAACTAACGTGCTTTAAAAATAATACTACTAATCATTCAGTATTAACAATTTCTCACAACAACAATAACATTTAACTTCATTCATAACAATTATAGTTAATAATTTTAAAAGGATTTTAAAAAAATTAACGTTGTTTTCAATAATAATTATAATAAAAATATTAAAAAATTAAAAAATTATGTTCTTTATAAAAAATCCCTATCATTCTGTTTACAATTTAAAATTCAACAACTAACAAGAATAATAATAATTAATTTACTAACAATAATAATTATAGTTAAAAATTAGTAAAAAAAATTCAAAAAAAACTTATAAATGTTGAAAAATACTAATAATCATTCTATTTATATTCCTAAATTGCATTTCTAACAATAATCATAATAATTATATTTTTAAATTGCATTTCTGCGCGACACGTGTCCTCCCTGTCACAACACGGACCGTGCGTTTTGCCAAATGCAACTCGGACCATCCATTTAGTGGGACACAACTCATAGGGTCCGAGTTCTGATCCCACAACAAGGTGAAGCAGCTCTACTCCCCATATGCGAGTCCAACACCATCTTTGATTCCATATTCAAATTAAAAAGCATAATAAAGCTTTCTTCAGCTGACTAGAATCAGTCACATGAATCAAAGGATGAAAATTAACATTTCTGAGTGACATTTATTCAAGTTCATTTCTGAGTGCCAATGTGAATTGATCACACAGAACAAACTATGAGCAGCAGAGACAAACAAATAGAGGGGCCATAATATACCATCAAGATCACAAGAATGAACATATTATAGCTCCACTTTTATCTATATACATAAACCTCTAAATAGGGTAAGGGATAAATCTATAACTACAACCATGGATCCAACATAAAAGCTATCTAATAAATTGTATTGAAAGTTTGAAACAAATGCTGTCTCATCCTTCCTCTCATATCAATCTACTTTTACCATAAAAACCTGTTGTTTTATTATTATGTATTTTACAATGTTTTCTAGAGAACAAAACTTATGTATCTCCAAGCTACCTTCACAAAACTAGCAGTTTCATTAATATGCCTTTGAATATTTGATCCTTAGCTTCTCTTATGTCTTCACTTGCCATGCAGTAGCAGTAGGTACCTTATCCACATGAGCAAAACTTCCTCTTCTTCTTCCTCTGTTGTTTCCTCTTCCTCTACTCATATGATTACCATGATGATGTCCATTGGTTTTAGACCATGACATGTTCTCTCTCCTTCTATTGGACCCATCCCATGCACCCCAATTCGTATTCCCGCCAGTTCTTCCTTTTCCCATGTTGTGGAAGTCCATGCCGTAGGACTGCTCCTGGTTCCAACCCCAAGCATCATTCCCAGAATATTGCCATTCATATTCTTTCGCAGGTTCAGCTGGAGGAAAATAATTCTGTTCCCAAGAGTCTACTCCCTTGTTCTCTTGGAGGTCATAGCCCCAACCTTGGGCCACAACAGTGGAAAGCGGATCAGAAGGCTTTTCTTCTACGTCGACATCCCATCCGGTAGGGCAAATAGGCAGATCCTGGACCTGAGATTGGTTACCACTGCTAACTTCGTCTCGAGCGTCATCCTCGAACCTGGCTTTCTCCAAGTCCAGAAGAAGTTCAGGGTCCACGCTTGAGTTCCAATCGACATTGTCAATGTACATGTTGGGATCGGGCAAAGATATGTCACAAGGGAGGCCTTTGATCTCAGCCCAAAACCTACTTTTCGCATTGTCGAATGCCTCTTTGCCAGCAGAGTCGTCCCAGTTTACCACATTGCTGTGTAGATCCATATACTTTTTGCATTCTATTAGTTTTCCCCACGGCACTGAACCAACCGTAGTGCAAAACTTCTTTTCCCAGGCTGGCACCGTTGAATGCCAATTATCTGAGAAATAAGAAAGGACGAGGCAATTAGCTTGTAAGGACATATTACTGTCAATTCGCAATAAAAGAAAAATGAAAAAATGTCTTACAGTCCAAACAAATTTGAAAACACAGGAAATAATGTGAAGATTCAGGAGCAAGGACAATGCCTTGGAAGAACAAATGGATACAAAACACATTCACAAGAGATCAACATGAAAGATGAATATGAATACATAGCATACCCTAAATGGATCATAAGCCCTAAATAGATCAGAAGCAATAACGGTGGTCCACTAAAAATTGATTCAGTTATAACATTAGCATCTTTCAAAGTATTTTCCGTTGTATCAGTTTGCATCGCTCATACAAGATGCCTTCTCAAAATCAATCATTCTATAAGCAGAGATACTTCAAACAGATGTGTGAAAAGAACGGAAAACTTGCAAAACTTGAAGCAGAAACTAAGAAATGCTTAAGTACTTCCAAGATATACCAAGGCTGCATTACTTCATATGATTGTTTGATTCAACAAAAAACTATTCCAATTAGCAAGACCTACCAAGCTTCGGTACAAAAGCCAACCAACAACATTTTTCATAGAATACAAGTATAACAGATGAACCATTAAGTATCAATCATTGAATGGCGCAGGGAATCATCTCAAAAAGGCGCCTCTAAAAGATTTGATTAGTAGATACCTAGACAGCTTCTGTTCGAAAAACGACAGACTATGTTTCAAAGGTAGATCAAACAGGAAATTTAGTAATTCCTGCAATATTGCAACAACCTAAATTTTGCCCAAAAAGGCAAAAACAAGAGTCTTTGTGTTCAAAACACCAAAGAAGTAAAAAATTTCTATTTGAACGAAAGATACCCTAAAAACAAAAACATAGTTTAGTATAAGCTTCGCCAATTAAATGAGTTAGGGTTTTGTTTTCAAATTGTCACTAAAAGATTCAATTCATAGGTATCCAATTAAATGAGTTAGGGTTTTGTTTTCAAATTGTCACTAAAAGATTCAATTCATAGGTATCCACTTGGAATTGCGCAAGCACACACAGTCTGAGTTTCACCACATCCCGAATTCGCAGAACCTCATCTTCAAAAGAAAGCTTAACAAATCTATAAGCCTGTCGGTTTCAACAATTCAATGACATGAAATTGCAACCTAGCAACCTACAAATCAATCACATTCATAAACTCATCCCGCCCATAATACTCGAGTCACTCAGGTAGCTTAAAGCCTTTAATAACCAAGATCCTGAGCCTTATAGCACAGACAAAAAATGGCAGGGTTACACTATGGAACACACCATCTAAACCACAACTCAAACACATGGTGGACAAACAAACTCAACCATATATGTAATTGAAGTCAGTTCCAAGAAACCTATAACCATCAAAAATCAATCAATCATTCAAGAACAGGCATTAATAGTTAACAAGGGAATCCTATTCTCTGAAAACCAAAAGCCAAATTGAAGACTTTTCATCAAAGGTCGGTGATGTAATCATGTTGTGGTTCACAATTCTATCACCTCAGCCACTTCTTGAAACCAATCTAATAGATAATCCATGCAACAACCAAAGAATTAAAAAAATTAAATATATAACAACAATAATAATGAAGAAAGATCCCTTCAAGAAACCAAGAGAATAGTAATAATGATCAAAATTTTAAAAAATAAAAATCGGTAACTAACCGAAGGATGGCTTTCTTTTGGAGTTAAAATTTGAGGATCGCCAGCGACCCACTTGATGATGAGTCTCACCATGCTGTTTTCTCCAATTAGCCATGGCAAGGACCGAAATTGAGAAAGACCAAGGGAAGAATAACAAATAAATTTTCAATCTTTGGGCAAAAGGGTAGAAGAAGATGATGACGATGACAACACAGGAATCGCGGAAAATCCTACACACAAACAAGAAAGAAGAAAACGGTGTGTGTGTAGAGAGAGAAAGAGAGAGAATGAAATTGTAAATGGAAAAGAAGGCGTGAAGATGAACAACACAATACAACACAAAAGAGTGACCCCACAGAAAGGAAACGCTACTACGAGGTTTCTTGTAACTCTTTCTTGTGTTGCGTTGTTTTGATTTGTTTGAAGCACAGTGAGTGTTTAATTGCAGCCCAAGCTTCTTATTTATAGCACATGCTTTCCCCTTTTTACTTAACTCACTTTTATTGTCGTTAATGTAAAAATATTACTCCTATGCCTCTCAAAGTCCCAAAGTCAAATTTAGCGGTTTCATTTTTACATGTGAATACCAAGAAGGGAATTAGAATCCGTTTAGCCCAGATCATAATAGATTCAATGAGTTGTTAGTTTTTAGCCTATATAAATACATTTTTGTTAATATTATGGTGAAAATTCAGGTGCAGTCAACTTCACGTAAAGTTGATATCTGAGAGCCGTTAGATAAAAATTTAGTTAAATCAGTCAAATCATCTAACAGCTCTCAGATATCAACTTCACGTAAAGTCGACGCAAATTAATTTTATTATGGAGCCACAGTATGTGCTGCACCGCGTTATGGAGAGGAGGAGAGCTTTACATTCCTATGGTGTCGTGAAAATAGAAATCGGACTGAGGAACTTGTCACCAAATCGGATCGTACGAGAAGTGGTAACAACGCGGACTGTTTGAGTTGTGAAAGAGTGCTTCACGCGTCGCACGCCCATAGCTCTTAGGACGGTGCCCCTTTTAACTCCACAGGTCCCTTCCTATCCTCACTTTCCCCTTCCTTACTCACCCACCCATCGAGTTTCATGCCATTTTCTTCCCTAACCACTAAAAACTTAAAATATCATTCTTTATACATACTTGATTTCTAAATTATTTATTGGATGAATAAAATATTTACTTAAGTAATTTATATTTTTTTTGTTATTATTTAGTAAATAAAAAATATGGATTAAAACGTAGGAAAAATAAAATCAGTTATATGCTAAAACAAATTTATTAGGTCTGATACTCTGATCTAGTTGACATGTTACTCTAAGTTGGGGATCTTGATCACAACTCTACTCGTCACCTAGTAATTTCTCGGTTACCATTTTTTCTCTTAGATGTTATTCTTTGATTTAACATTAATTTGGATTGTGAATCTAATCTCTCGCAAAAATATTGGATGTGTTGAATTTTACTCTGAAAAAATATTTACTCCTCCACAACTCGGATTCAACGAGTTGCTCAACCTAAATAAAAAAATTCATAAACAATGAAATCGGACCATGCGATTACCTTAAAATAATATAAAAAAATTGATTATGTACAACTCGCAGGGTTCGATTTCCTTAATGTTATCTTCGTCTCTCCTCTCCATGCAAATCGGACCCTCCGATTTGCTCAAAGAAATCTGAAAAAGCAAATTATTGGGTCCGATTTCTTCTCACCAACTTTGATCAAAAAACCTGTCCCACTGATTGGTCTAGCTCTTTCTTATCCCATAACCCTGCGCAACACACACCTCTCTTCCATAACCAAAAAAATTAGTCTAAAGTCGACTGCACATGAGTTTTTATCTAATATTATATATATTTAAAGCATATAAATTGCAGATTCAACCCATTTAGACATTTAGTCCCTGAATTAAATGGTACAAATTAATTTTTTTTTAAATTACGGATTTAAGTATTACGAGTTAACTGAGTTGATGCACATACTATAACCTATATACCCAACTCTAGAAAAAATACTGGGACGAAAATTTTATAATTATTTGTATATAAAGTTATTTTTTATTATCGAACAATAAATTGTAAAATTTAATTTTAATATGTTATAAAAATTATTTTTATTTAAAAATATTATTTTTAAAAATTTTATTTTTTGTATAAATTATACTTTTAAAATATGGTTAAACAAATATTTTTTTAAAAAAATATTTTTAATCTTTTCCTTTAAATAAGTGTCATACGAAAATGATAAATAAAATGTTAGTATGAATTAAATTAACTAATTTAGTAAAATATATAAATTATTTAATAATTTTTTATTATTATCTCTATATAAATATATTTTTATATGAGTAGTTATCTTTTCATATATGTTAATACAATATAGTTATACTTATGCCAATTATAGTCGATACTGTTTTGACAGAAATATTTTTGCCATAATTAACACATACTCTTTTTGTTAAGTTAATTAAAGAAAATCTAAATACATAATTGACTAATAAAAGCCGTACTTTTATAGTTTTATATATACGTAAACAGTATATGATATATGAATAATTATGAATATTTTTATTTTGTGTTTAAATTAATATTAACTAACTTTTTTATTAAGTATTAGTTTTTTAATATTTCTAATTTTTTTAAAAGTAATTTAATTTTTTGTAAAAATAATAAATAGAGTAATTTTTTATTTTGTAAAAAATTAAATGAAAAACACAAGTCAAACATGCATAATACATATTAGCAAATTTAAAAATAAATAATATCGTATATATGATAAATAGTGTTTAACAATAATAATTCTCTAATGAAAAAACTTCTCACTTATGCCATATGGAGAATTATTATTGTTAACGCTATTTATCATAGGATATCTTCCACATTTAAATTTGCTTTCATTGTGGCTATTTTCAAATTGTCATGCTACGTATTTTATATATATTCATCCAATATAATATTGCACATGATATCATATTATCATGAGACAATAATATAATAAGAATGTAAGATACAAGGGTTTAATAAGTTCGTGCATAGCACGGATTTGTTATCATAATTATTTTTATTTTGAATTATGATATAGGATAGATTATTGTTGTATGAGGATTTTTAAAAAATAAAATAAAATAAATTTAAAATAGATATACATGATAATTTTTTATATACTTTAGTATAAATCATATTTTTTGTGAACTCTATTATTTTTCTTCATAATCGATAGATAATTCTTTTATAGCCATAAAGTTAATTCAATTGTCTAATAATAATAATAATAATAACATATTATAGATTTAACTGTTTAATAAATATTTTTTTATATTAAAATTTTGAGTAATAAGATTAAAGAACGTACAGATAAATATTAGAGAATGAGAGAAGAAAATAAATTTGATGGATTGAATATTAGAAAATGAATATCAAGAAATTATGTTTTTTCAAAGAGTAAAGTTATTATATATAGCATACACACAAGTCATCTCTAATTAGAGTAGAAAGACTAATTCACCCTCTAACTAATCATAATAAAATAGAAAATCAATTCACTAACTCAGCTAATACTCTAACACCCTCCTCAAACTGAGGTACGTGATCTGTCATGTACTTTCAATTTGGTTCTAAACTTCTGAAATGCTAACAAGGAGAGAGGTTTAATTAGAGTATCTGTTATCTGATCTGTTGAATAGATCTGTATTCTGCTTCAGTACTACTTCTGCTGAGTTTGGTTTGTTTATTAGTTTTTTAGGAGACTAAATTGTTGCCAAGATACACACAAAAGTCTGTAATAGATTTTCTATCATCTAAGTCACCACCCCAATCAGAATCTGCAAAGGAAAGTAAGCAAAAATTAGTAGATTTTGTGAAGAATAAGCCATGATTCAAAGTTTTTCTCAAATATCTCAAAATTCTTTTCACACACTTCCAATGGTGTAGTGTAGGTTGGTGCATATATTGAGATACTTTATTAACCGAGTATGATAAATCTGGCCTAATAAGAGTTAAATATTGTAAGCCACCTACAATTGACCTATAAAGTTTTGGATTATCAAAGAATTCTGAGTCATTAGCAGACAACTTAAGACTAGATATCATAGGAGTAGGCATGGGACTTAAGTCCTCCATAGCTGATCTTTTTAATAACTCTGATGCATATTTAGATTGAGTAATTAACAAATTTTCTTGTGGCAAATAATTTACTTTCAAACCCAAGAAAAAGCTGAATTGTCCCAAATCTTTCAAAGAAAATTTTTTATTGAGATTAGATTGAGAGTATTAATTTCATTCATATTATTACCAGTTATGATAATATCATCAACATACACAATTAAGTAAACAACAGAAAAGGAAGTATATTTAATAAACAAAGAAATATCAGATTTAGCATTCTTAAATCTAAATTTGGCTAAGGTTTTGGCCAAGGTATTGAACTAAGCTCGTGGAGCTTGCTTCAAACCATAAAGAGCCTTGTTTAGACAGCAAACTAAGGATGAATTTGAATGAGAATAACCTGGTGGTTGGGCCATATAGACAGTTTCTTCTAATTTATCATTGAGAAACACATTATTAAAGTCAAATTGTCGTAATGGTCAACCTAAAGAGATAGCAATACTAAAAATAACTTGAACTGTACTAGAATTCACAACTGGGCTATAAACCTGCTCATAATCTATTTTCTCTGTTTGATGAAAGCCCTTGCCAACTAGCCTAACTTTGTATCTTAAAATGTTTTCAAATTGATCCTTTTTAATGGCAAAAATCCATTTGCTTTCTATGATGGTAGTATTTAGGGGTGGTTCTTTGAGAGTCCATGTTTGACACTTCATAAGTGTTTGAAATTCAATGTCCATGGTTCGTCTCCAGTGTGGAGAGGCTAGAGGTTGAGCTACAATCTTAGGGATGTTGTGTATCAAATCAGTGGTTGTAGGTTTGGAAGTAGTTGTGGTAGCTAAATCTCTAGGTTTAGTAATTCCAGATTTTGAACGATTTACCATGGTATGGGTGTTATTGGGTGGGGATGGAGTTGGAGAGATAGGGGGTAAGACAATGTCAATGTCGCCAATTGGTATAGATGAATCTGATGTACTAGAAGGTGAATGTGGAGTTAAAATACATATAAAGTGTTTGATATAGATGTAGGAGTGGATAGACAAGTGTTAGGTTGTTTTAAACGAGGGGGTTGACTAAGAGATTGATGGGACGATGTACTAGTTGAAGAGGAAAGAGGGAAGGAGGCTGTATTAGTTGGTGGAGTGATATAAAAAATAGGACTCTCAGCCAATGCTACAGATTCAGACTTATTAGAAGAGGAATCAAACTTAGAAAACATAATACTATAGAAAAACAGAGATTCATTAAAATTAACATATCTTGCTAGATATATTTTGTCATTTTTTGCCATATTCCTATAGTCTTTGTGATTAGCATCATATCCTAAAAATAAACATTGTTCTGATTTATATCCAAACTTTACTTTATTATATGGTCTTAAGAAAGGGTAACATGCACAACAAAAAATTTTAAAGAAATTATAGTCTAGTTTTTTATTAAACAGCATCTCAAAAGGATTTATATCTTGTAATACCTTCGTAGGGAGTCTATTGATGATATAAGTTGCACTAATAAAGGCATCTTTTCAGAAATTCATGGGCAAGAAAGCTGTGGCTAGTAAAGAGAGGTCCATTTCTGTGATGTGCCTATGTTTTCTTTTCACACTTCCTTGTTGATGATGTGTGTAACCACAAGACTGTCTGTGTAAAATGCCTTCTGATGCCAAGAATAAAGTAAAATCTTTTGAAAGAAATTTCATACCTTTATCCGATTGTATTGCTTTGTTTTTGTGACCACTTTAAAATGCAACGAATGCTTGTGATTTGTTAGTTAGCAAATAAAGACAAGTATATTTTGTATATGCATCAACAAAACCTATATAGTATCGAAATCCATTTCTAGAGTTCATGGGGGCTGGTCCCCAAATGTCTACAAAAACAAGTTGTAAGGGCTGTGTATAGCAAGTTTCAGAGACAGAAAAATGTAAGCAATGCATCTTTGCCATAGAACATATTTTACATACATGTTGAAATTTAGTAGCAGAAACAGAAAAATTATAAGTTTGATTAAGAACAATAAGAATAGTTTGAATAGCACTATGGCCTAACCTCTTGTGCCATAATTGTACATCTTTATTTTTATTTTCTGGAGAATTAAAGGCCGGATCCAAACATGAGTCTAATACATGTGAACTACTAAAATCAGAAATAGGCACAGTGTTGATTACAATGAATTTAGTTTGAGGTTGTTGAAAAGTAGCATTATTACAAATAATTTCAGAACTAGTAGTCAAAGTTCTTGGGATCTTAAGGTTATCTAAGGTATAAATTTCATTCCTAGCATTGTCTTGTAGGAGTAGGTTCTTGGTATCCTGGTCACAAATTAAGCAAAAATCAAGCCAAAATTCAAAATAAATATGGTTATCAAAGGCAAATTTTGAAACACTTAATAGATTCTGTGTAATTTGAGGAACATGAAGAAGATCATTCAGACAATAAGCAATGTTAGTGAAAGGGTTCAAAAAGAATAGAGGAACCTGAAGAAGAGCTCGATATACCTACCCCATTACCTACATAAAACTGGTCTGAATCAAAATTCGTGGAAGAGGCAGTGAGTAAATTGTTGGAGTCTGGGGTAATGTGGTGACTTGCTCCTGAATCCGGGAACCAAGAAGCTTCACTAACGGATGATGGTGTAGAAATATAAGCTCTTGGTTGATGAAAGGCGGAAGATGGAAGTGGTGGCTGAAAATTTTCATACGGTATCTGAAGTTGATTAGAGGAATTAGCCACATTTAATTGAAAAGATGTATCAAATCGATGATAACAGTTCCAAACCACATGACCAGAACGACCATATAGTTGACATTGGGGTCTTTGATTCGTGAATCCAAATCTCCCACCTCCTCGAAAGCCTCGTCCACTTCTACCTCTTCTTGCTCCTCCTCCTCTGTTGAAGTTGAAGGGTTGAGTGAAGTTGGCCATCGACATAGCTATTTCAGGATTCTTGTGTTTCTCAAACATATTGTTAAATGCCAAAAGAAAAGATTCAGCCTCTACAACCTTGAAGGAGCCCAATCTTGACATTACCGAAGTGCTGTAGACAGTGTACTCATCTGGGAGACCATCAAGAATAACTTGAATGTGGTCATCCTCATGAACTTGATAGCCAATTGCAAATAGAGAATCTACTAGTTTTCGAATTTGAGCAAGATAATCAGGTACGGTGCCCATCTTCTTCACGGACTTGAACTGCGATTTGAGGCTCTGAACGCGAGCTGAGGATGTGGCGGTGAAGTAATCATCAATCTTTTTCCAAACCAGATAAAATTTGGCGAGATATATGACCTTGCTTTTGAAGTTAGTGGTCATGGATGCCACGATTCAAGTAGTGAGGGTTAGGTCTCAGAGACGCCATTTCTTGAAGTCTGCCGATTCGGTAGCGGTTTTCTTTGCTTCATTTGTAACAAATTGAGGAGGAATCTTCACTGGGTTTAAGTGATCTTCCAAATCGAGACTCTGGATGGTGAGTAACGCAAGATACCTCCAGGTTGAATTATTGTCTTCATTCAATTTGTCAGCTATAAAAGTGAGGGATTTTTTGGTGGTAGAGTCGTTGAGTTCGATTTTTCATGGTGAAACGAAAAAAAATTCAAGAACCTAAACTCTTAATACCATATTAGAATCTTGAGTAATAAGATTGAAAAATGTGCATATGAATATTAAAGAATGAAAGAAGAAAGTAAATTTGATAGATTGAATATTAGAGAATGAATATCAGAAAATCTATTTTTCCAAAGAATAAAATTATTATATATAGCATATACACAAGCCATCCTTAATTAGAGTAAAAAAATTAATTTATCTTTTAATTAATCATAATAGAATAGAAAATTAATTCACTAACTCAGCTAATACTCTAACATTTTATAAATTATATATAATAAATAACATTTTAAAAAAGAAAATATATGTAGAAACCTTCTCTCATATCCCTGTTAAGGTTCCACGTTTTTAACGCAATTATTGTTCTCTCATCACATCGCTCTCAGGTTTGGATTCAGATATAGATTTAGTGGCACATGCACATCCCATGCCAAATTAACACACAAGTTATGTCTCATCACCTCTACATATAATTTATTTACCTTTTAATCAAATTATAGAAATAAGATTCAAATGTACGAATGCAAGTTCAATTAAAGGAATTATTAGTTCAGGCGTATTTTGTAAAGATTATTGTTAGCAAAACTGTTTAAATTTTTTATTTTAATATAAGTATAATAATATGATTATATAAATTTAATTTTAATATATTATTAATTTTGTTCGTACATCTGATTACTAATCGTATTTTAGCATAAAATAATTATTTTTTATATTGATTGTGTGAATAATTATAAAAAAATAAAACGATTATGTAAAATATTTTGTATTATATTTTTTTAATTGTTAATTTAAGAAGTATTCATTAACAAAACTCAAGACTTAATTATTAAGGTGTGTGGTCAACTATTTCAACTTAATTATTAAACTATTTTAACTCTGAATTATTTCACATCAAAGCTGCTAGCGTTTCATTTTCAGTTGGATAGAAGTATTTAGATGATAAAACACTTTATTTCTTTGATTCTTAATCTCAGTGATCAAAGAGCCACATCTGTAATTAGCAATTCAAAAACTGAAAATGAAACACGTTAGTAATGTATTGTAAAGTGGGCCCGAGTAGCAAGCATTTTTTGTCGCATTCAACCACTTTCAAAGGCCAATTGTAGGATGCAGCAGGGTGAGGTCTAAGTCTAAGGTGTGCGCCTGCGCGACAACGATGCATATTATTGTTTCTATTGTTGAAAAATAAACAAATAAGAAAGATATAAATATAAAATATAAAATATAAAATTTTAACATTAATATTCACTAATATAATTATCTTGTTATAATAGAAGTGATTTATATATATATATATATATATATATATATATATATATATATATATATATATATTAATATAATTAGTATCATATATAAAGAGAGAAGAGTATAAAAAAAAGGAGAAAAAATTATTATTGATTGTTATTATTGTGTATTATCTCGTACTATACTTTTTATTTATACATGAATAGGATTCATATTTTCAACATTTATTAAATGAAAATTCTTTTTTGGTAACATGAATATTTTTTCATGGAAAAACGGATTCACCCATGATATTAATGGTCATCCACATCCTTCGTGCTTATCACAACATTCCCCTTGGATGACCATTTAGGATTATACCTCGTTAAAATCTTACAAAAGAAAAATTCAATAGAAAAAACTTTAGTGAAGAAAAAAGAGTACAAAATCTTTTGTAATGAAGACTGTCTCATTAAAAATCTTGTAAAAAAAAAACCAATAGGAAAAAAACTTGATCAAGGAAAAAAGAGTACAGTTTCCTCCTCTTGTTGACATCATTTAATGTCTTGAAATCGGCGCATCCCAATCTCATGTACCAATCTTTCAAAGGTGGATTTTGGGAGTGACTTTGTGAATAAATCTGTCAGATTGTCACTTGAGCGGATTTGTTGGACATCAATTGTCCCTTGATTTTGAAGATCATGAGTGAAGAAGAATTTGGGAGAAATATGCTTTGTTGTATCACCTTTGATGTATCCGCCTTTAAGTTGAGCAATGCATGATGTATTATCTTCAAACAGAACAGTTGGAGCTATCTTATGATCAATTAGTCCACACGATGACAGAATATATTGGATCAAACTCCTGAGCCAAAAACACTCGCGACTTGCTTCATAAATCGCTAGTATTTCAGCATGATTAGAGGATGTTGTTGCAATTGTCTGTTTCGTGGACCTCCATGATATAGCTGTATCACCATATGTGAATAGGTATCCTATTTGAGATCTCCATTTATGTGGATCAGACAAGTATCCAGCATCTACATAGCCAACTAATTGTGACTTGGATCCATAGGGATAAAACAATCTCATATCAACCATTCCATGAAGATATCAAAAGATTTGTTTGATTCCACTCCAATGTCTTCTGGTTGGAGAGGAATTATACCTTGCTAATAAATTCACAGCAAATGATATATCGGGTCGTGTATTATTAACAAGATACATTAGTGCTCCAATGGCACTAAGATATGGTACTTCAGGACCCAGGATATCTTCATTTTCTTCTTTAGGACGGAATTGATCATTTTCCACATCTAAAGATCTTACAATCATTGGGGTACTTAATGGATGTGACTTATCCATGTAAAATCTCTTCAAGATATTTTCTGTGTATGTTGTTTGATGAATAAAGATCCCATTTTTTGTATGCTCGATCTGCAAGCCGAGATAAAATTTAGTCTTTCCAAGATCTTTCATATCTCAAACTCTTCTTTTAGAGTTTTTATAATTGTTGGAATCTCTTAAGGAGCCCGAATGATATTTAAATCATCAACGTACACAGCAATTATAATGAATCCATATGCAGATTTCTTTATGAAAACACATGGACAGATATCATCATTCTTGAATCCATTTTTGGCCAGATACTCAGTAAGACGATTATACCACATTTGTCTAGATTGCTTTAGACCGTATAAAGATCTTTACAATTTAACTGAGTATAACCCCTATGAATATTCATTGGATGGTTTAGATATCTTTAGTCCTTCAGGGACTTTCATATAGATATCACGATCTAATGAGCCGTATAAGTAGGCTGTTACCACATCCATTAAATGCATATATAATTTATGATATGCGGATAAACTGACTAAATAACGCAATGTTATTGCATCCACTACAGGGGAATATGTTTCTTTATAATCTATATCAGGCCTTTGTGAAAAACCTTGTGCTACAAGTCGAGCTTTGTAGCGTACAACTTCAATTTTTCTCATTTTGTTTTCTCACAAATATCCATCGGTATCCAACAGATTTTACATCTTCTAGTGTACGGACTACAGGTCCAAAGACTTCACGTTTTGCAAGTGAGTCTAACTCAACCTTCATAGCTTCTTTCTATTTTGGCCAATCATTCCTTTGTCGACATTCTTCGACTGATCTTGGCTCAAGATCCTTACTTTCATGCATGATATTTAATACCACATTATATGCAAATATTTCATTGATAATTGTCTTATTTTGGTCTCATTTCTCTCCTGTAAAGACATAATTTATCGAGATCTCGTCATTTTCATAATTTTCAGGTACCTGAACGTTTTCTGGCGTTAAAACTATATCAGAATTTTGGACAACTATAGACGTCTTTACTATGTCTTTTTCAACAGGAATATTATTTACCTCTTTTTGCTTTCGAGAATTTTTTTTCTTTGGAACTGACAGGCCTGCCACGCTTCTGGCGTGTACTTGCTTCGGTGACAATTTGTCCAACTAGGACATCAATTCGAATTGGGGCATTTTTCGCTGGTATATAAGATTTGGTTATCCTTTTTGTATCAAAAAATGTATCAGGCAATTCATTTGCTATTCTTTGCAAATGTATAATCTTTTGAACTTCTAGTTCACATTGCCCTGATCGAAGATCTAAATGTATCAACGATAATGCATTCCAATTAAGTTCCTTTTTAGGAACCTTATTCTCTCCCCCCTAATATTAGAAATTTTGATTCATCGAAATGACAATCCACAAATCGGGCTTTAAATACATATCCAGTTTGTATCTCAAGATACCTTACTATAGAGGAAGAATCATATCCAACATATATCCCCAATTTTCTTTGGGGTCCCATTTTGGTGCGATTAGGTGGTGCAATGGGAACATATATCGCACACCTAAAAATTCTTAAATGGGAAACATTTGGTTGCTGGCCAAAAGCTAATTGCATAGGAGAGAATTGATGGTAACTCGTTGGCCTCAAACGAATAAGTGCTGCGGCATGTAAAATAGCATGCCCCCAAATGATGTTGGAAGATTTTTTCTCATAAGTAAGGGTCTAGCAATTTATGTGTGAACATGAGCTACTGGATGTTCAACACTTATTCCATTAGCCATACAATAAGCATCAAAAGCTTGGAAAGTAAATTCACCAGCATTATCAAGACAAATTGCTTTGATTGGATTTTTTGAAAATTGTGCTTTTAATCGAATAATTTGAGCCAGTAATCTCGCAAATGCCAGGTTGTGAGAAGACAATAAGCACACATGTGACTATCTCGAAGATGCGTCTATCAGGACCATAAATTATCTAAAAGATTTATATGGTGGATGAATAGGTCCACATATATATCACCTTGAATCCTTTATAGGAATTCAGGGGACTCAAATCCAATCTTTACTGATGATGGCCTTAGAATTAACCTCCCTTGAGAACATGCAGCACAACAAAATTCACTAGATTTAAGAATCTTCTGGTTCTTTAGTGAATGTCCATTGGAGTTTTCAATAATTCTTCGCATCATGGTTGTTTCCGAATGACCAAATTGGTCGTGCCAAGTTATGAATTCATTTGGGCTAGTAAACTTCTGGTTTACAGTGGCATGTGATTCAATTACACTAATCCTGGTATAATATAACCCAGATAAAAGTGAGGACAACTTTTCTAATATAACCTTTTTATTTGAATCATGAGCTATGATACATAAGTACTCATGATTTTTCTCATTCATAGTCTCAATATGATATTCATTTCGGCGAATATCTTTAAAGCTCAACAAGTTTCTTAAAGCCTTCAATCACATTGTCTGAGCCAATAATAGTATTAACATATTCTTCTTTTGGCACATGATGAGTAAAATATATATCACTTTTGAGAATGGTGTGCGAACTTGCACTATCCACAAGGCATACATCTTCATTATATATCCTTGCCGTTTTCTTCAAAGACAAATAATAATAATAATAATAATAATAATAATAATAATAATAATAATAATAAAATGAGTAGTATGCACAGTTAAATTGAATACTTGATCGGAATTATTTTTCTAAGAAACACTGTAAATAAAAATAATGTCTTATAGTAAAATTTTATTTTAAATCTTGACACATTTAATGATATAAACATTAATATTTTATTATTTATATACATCATACTTGAAACTTAAATACATAGAAAATAAAATTTAACAATAAATTCTTTACATTATTTATTTACATGGATACTTAACGATCCCACATATTAAACTATTCCATCATTGATTAAATGACCAATATTTCCTTCAGAATCTTCAAAGAAATCAGATACATAATAATGAGTGGTGGAATTTTCAGCATCATTTGAAACAAAATTCGTTTCCTTTCCTTTGTCGTCCTTTTCCAAATATGCTTGTGGCGCCTTGGTGTACAACAAGTACACGACCAATGGCCATTTCCACCACAACAGAAACACGTACCTTCTGTTGATTTATTTTGCCAAATATTTCTTTCTTTATCCTACTTTTGGTGAGATCCTCTCCTTTGAACATAATTCCTTTTCCTTCCATAATTTTTCTTGTTCCCAAAATCTTGCCATTTACCTCTTCTGGGGTAATGATTTGCCGTATTTACTTCAGGAAATAGGGTTGCGCCAGCTGGATGCGCTTCATGATTCCTTAAAAGTAATTTATTGTTGCGTTCAGCAACAAGAAGGTAAGAAATTAATTCAAAATATTTTTTTAAATCATTTTTCTCGATACTGCTGTTGCAGGAGCACATTCGAGACATGAAAGGTCGAGAAAGTTTTCTCTAAAATATCATTATCAGATATCTTTTTCCCACATAATTTCATTCGTGAGGTGATTTGAAACATTGCCGAATTATATTCATTTATGGATTTAAAATCCTGTAGACGCAAGTGCGTCCATTCATATCGAGTTTGAGGAAGTATCACCGTCTTTTGATGATTATACCTTTCTTCAAGGTCTTTCCAAAGATCTGCATGATATTTTAATGTGAGATATTTATTTTTCAATCCTTCGTCAAGATGACGACAAAGAAAAATCATGGCTTTGACTTTATCCTTTTGGGATGTATTATTTTCAGCCTTAATGGTATCTTCAAAATTCATTGAATCAAGATAGATTTCACCATCTAATATCCATGATAAATAATTGTTTCCAGATATATCAAGAGTATTGAATTCAAGATGAGAGAATTTCGACATAATGAAAATTTATTGCTTGAGTCTTCTTAAAAATTTGATCACCAATATAATTATCTTGATATAATAGAAGTGATTTATATATATATATATATATATATATATATATATATATATATATATATATATATATATATATATATATATATATATATATATGTTACTAAAGTAAGTAGTATCGTATGTAAAGAGAGAAAGGAAATATTGTTATTGATTGTTATTGCTGTGTATTGTTTCGTACCATACCTCCTATTAATACATGAATATGGTTTATATTTTCAACCATTATTAAATGTAAATTCTTTTTTGGAAATATGAATATTCTTTTATAGAAAAACTGAGTCACCTATAATATTAATGGGCATCCACATCCTTTGTACTTATCACAACAGCTACAAAATTTAATATTCGTATCTTAAAAGTTGCAAAGTGAAAACAATAGATTAATTTATATTGGTTTAATGGTTAATTTGTTCATTGCTTTAAATAAGTATTAAAATTTAAATTTTATTTTATGTATATTAATTGGTGATAAATATTTAAATAAAACTCACATTTATAATAAACTAGTATTTATCTTGTTAAATTTGAGAATATAATAAAAAAAGATAAATAGTTTATTAATCTTTTGATTCGTGAATATTTAAATTTTTTGAAAATTTAAAAATATATTAAATTTTGATTTTTTTTTTAAAATTTGGATCTATTAATTTCTCATGTTCATTTGGATATGTCAAATCTAATAAATAATCAAACGTAATTTTTGTTATACTAGTCTAATTGATACGGATGCACACATAAAAAGTGTTTTAAAATAGAACAAATTAAATTTAAAAATTGATGTGTTCATATTTTAAAAAAATTATAAACTTAAATATAATTTTAAATTACTTAAATATTCGCAAACCAAAAAATTAGGAATTAAATTATATTTTTTCCAAAAAAAAAATGCACAACAATAGATTAAGTTAAGTTTTGCTATTCAGTCTAAATTTTAGGACGCATTGTCACTCGCTATCTCTTTCAAAACGTAGAAAATGACAAATTGCATTATGCATGCTATTAAACTCTTGATATATTTTTATTTGTGTATCTAATTATAAAATATCACATTAATAAAAATTATTATTTTTTATATTGATAATATAAATAATTATCTAAAATATAAATATAATTAAAAATTATAATACGTTTAATAACAAATATTTGTTATATAATAAATGAATCAAATTAATAGCTTTTATGGATTAGTACAATAAATATGTAGGAGAGAGAGGAGGGTAGAAAAACACTGGGAGGGGTAGGACTAGGCAGTTACAAGAATAAGATAAGAATCTAAGGGTTTGGAGGATTTATTCACCGTATTTGTGGGGCAGGTTACCAGGTGATATCTCGAAAAAAGAATTATTTGAGTTATTTTTTTGGATGGGGAGGTTTAATGACATATACCTCTCAATAAAGACGAGAAATTGTGTTGTTTATCTGTTTGCGTTCATACGGTATACGACGAAATGAGGGGCTGTGAAAGAAACTTTAGATATGGATCACGTGCGCTTAAGAGGAAAGGAGATCTATGTGGGGGAAGCCAAGTACAGAAGGGATAGTTATAAGAGAAAGAAGGCGATAGATGTCGAAGATCCAAGGAGGAATACAGGTGCTGGAGAAGTTGATCGTGGGAAAGCTAATGATCACTTGGAAGAGAAGAGGCGTGCAGGTGAAGAGGTGGGTGATAGAGGGAAATGTCCTGCTCAGACCAGGGATCATTGGGAAGGAAGGATACCTATAGAAAATGCGAAGGATAACCACGGAAACAGTAGGACAAAGGAAGTAGGAGTTATAGTGGCATAGGATAATGTGGCCTGGTTACAGAGGAGTATTATTGGGAGTTCAACAAAACCTATTAATTTCCATTTGTTAAACGAGACAACTTGCATGGATTGGCCTTATGTAGTTAAAGTCTGTGACATGGGAGTGTACAAAGCTGTGTTGACCTTTGATAGCGTTCGTAGTGCAGAAGAAGCGCTGGTTTCTATTATGGATGGTCTCTTGCGATTCTTTTATAGCGTTTGCCGATGGGATGAGCGTGTGCAATGTGATAAGCGAAGAGTGTGGCTTGAATGTTTCAGAGTTCTGCTGCAGGTATGGTCAGAAGACACGTTCAGTAAGATTGGTGGCCAGTGGGGTGAAGTAGTTAGTTGTGATGATGTTACAAAATCATGGATGCCGTTTTGCAGTGGACCTGTGTTGATCGATACGTATAGGTTTGAGACCATTCATGAAAAAGTTTGCGTGTTGGTAGGAAGGGAAAGTTTTGACGTGTTTGTTACGGAGGTAGGAAGCGATGCATCTGGCTTAGCGGATTGTGTGATGAAGGAGGTTCTGGATGGAAGTCGGTGTCTCATGATAGGAGCTAATTATGCAACTAGGGATAATTTAAGTAATTTTGGCGGTTGTTGATGCCACATGCAGCGGCTGGGATGGGATGCAGAGGCGGAGTTGTTGGTCCCGGCGGCTAGAGAGGAAGTTCATCAGAAGGGTAGAGTTGTAATTCTCCCTGAAGATTTGAATGAGTGGGGTAATGGATTTTTGAATTCTAAAACGTCAAGTACAGCAAGTGACGGAGTTAATGCCATGGAGGAAAACGCTGATGTTCCGGGATCCCAGGCTAACAGCTTGGACGCTAATTCAAAAAGAACTTTATCCTGGGACTACGTTAGGCAATATGTGGGGGCTGAGGATGATGTTACTAGTAAAGCTAGGAGGGATTTGGGTCCTAAGGAGCCCAATAACCTTCTCACTAGTGTTGGGGCCATTTTATGCTACCAAAGCCTAAGGGTGTGCGGTTGGGCTTGCAGCATAATGGCCGACAAACTGCTCCTCTTACTGGACCGGTATTGAAGCGGGTTGGAGGCAACCAAGAGCTAATAGGTTATATGGAGCATCCAGAGGTTTGTGTGGGTGGGAGTCCGAGCTGCGATGATGGCAGCTAGAACCACGACAGTGCAGACATTACGGTCGAGGGACGGGACCAGTCATGTGGTGGAAGCTTTAAGGTGAGTAACAGTGCAGATCCTTCTAGCTCGGTTGGTTGTATCAGGAAGAACTCTGCGATGGCGAACAGTGATCGAGGGGGGCGAGCCAGGCAGCGGTGGATGATGGTAGCCTAGTTCGGTTCGTGATGGTCGATGATAGGAGAACTGTGTCGCTGGCAAATCTGTTCCTAGTTGCTGGCGTGTGGTCTGGGGGAGTCGAGGCGAGGCAAAAATCGAATGGTGGAGAGGAGTAGGGAAACGACTTTGGTGGGTTGGCTGGGGCGAGTACTTTGGGGACAGGTGGAGTCTTAGCAGTGGAACGGTCTAGAGGAGGAACTGGGGCTCATGACTTGGTTGTGATAGTGACATGGTTGTGAGAAATGTGGGAGAACATTGTAATGGACTCTCGATGATCCAAGTGCAAAGGAATGGGACAAGGCAAGTCGTAACAGTAATAGCTAGGGACACGGAGAGTCGATAAAGGGTTCGACAGATGAAGTCCCAGGTGCAGGTGAGGTTCAAGTATTAGAGACAGCATTGGAGCAAGGCAACAATGACGCTGGAAGGGCTATAGAGGCCTTGGGATATGACTGTTGTGATGATGAAAGTGAAGCTGGAATTGAAACCTCAAAAAGTAAATGGGCGAATGAAATACAAGAAAATAGGGAGGCTTGGGAGCTTGCAGTGGAGTCTGGAGCAGTGCAGTATAATGAGGACGATGACATTATGGCAATACTTCAAGCCCAGAATGAGGTACAAGCACAGAAGAAAAAAAAAGCTAATTAAGCAGAAAGAGAAGGCTAGAAGAAGTCGTCCAAAAAATCGAAAAAAGGTGTGTATAAATGCGTTAAAATGATTTTTAGCTCTTGGAATATTAGGTGTAAAACCCGGTTAATTAATGACTAACTAAACCATAAATTAGAATTTATTCTAGAAAGCTAAAAATGTGATTTTTATGGCTTAATATGATAGAGGGGATTAAAACAAGAATTTCGATACCAATTTTATAGAAATTGGTCCAAGATTGGACCGAACAGGCCAAACCGGGTCAATCGGACCCATATTGGGCCTTTGTCCCAACCAAACTAAACCTAAAACCCTAAAAATAGCACTCTCTCTCCTCCCTAAACCCTCACACACGCTGAAAATGAGAAAGGAAGGGGAAGAACACTCTTCCAAAGTTCTAACTCTCATTTGATCTTTAAACCACCATAACTTTTGATCCGGAGCTTCGATGGCCGCACTGTTTGCGGCCATGCGTTCACCGCAAGAAGCTCTACAAAACCCACTATTTTTTCTTGAGGTAAGCCACGATTTAGTTTAGTTCCTCAGCCCTTAAATTCGAATTTTTGGGTGAAAAGTGTTGAGATTTTGAGCTCTTTGATGTTAAAAGATCCAACTAGCTTGAAGGAGAAGAGTAATCTTGTCTCTTTGATTCTTGGGTATGGTAAGATTTGCAAACCTAGTGAAATTTGTTGGTTTATGATGTTTGGGTATTGAGTTGTTGTGTTTGGATATGATAATTGTGGCTTAAGTAGTGTGTATGTGAATATTGAAGCTTGATTGAAATTTTGGAAAGACTGGAAAAGGGCTTTGGTGTGCTAAAAATCTATCCTTGGAGGTGTTGAGACCTTGAGAGCTTGTGAAAAAGTGATTTGGAAGTGCTCCGGGTTGAGCGGAAAAAATCGGCTAAGGTATGGTCTCAGTTTCCTGTATCTAAAATGTAATGTAGTGTGAAAACTTAGGCTAGAGGCTCTAAGATAGGAATTGAATTGTTGATGTTGTTGAATGGATGAGATATATTGTATGGTCATATATGTGATTATAAATATTGATGTTTAGATGGTATGATGCATGAGAGATATGCACGTTTTGATATATGTTTGATGATCGGTTGAGGTTGAATTGTGAGTCAAACCATGTGATGGTGAGGATGATATTGATTGGATGTAATTAGGGTTGATTGGAAATGGTGTTGTTGGAAATTAGGATGAGGAAGAATATATGACATGATCATGTGTTTGAAATTGAGTTATTTGATTGAGATGGGTTAAAATGGTGGGATGGTGGTTTGTGAATTTGATAAAAATGTTAATGTGTGAGTTGAGGAGGCTTGAGGTTGATTTTTGGTATGTTTGGGTTGACTTTAAAAAGGGTTGGAATTGGTTTGTTCTGAAAATGGCACCTTGTGGTTTTGTATGAAAATGAGGTTTTTGGGCATACTTTGACGGAACATAACTTAGACTCCGAATCCCCGATTTGTGCCAAATTTATTTAGAAATGAAATTGGATCTAGGATGCTTATGCCGTTTGAAGAACAGGTGAAAAAAGATTTAAAACGGAGAAGTTATGCCCGTCAGAAGATTGGGGGTTTGAAACTGTGAATTCTGCAGCTTTTAACTTAGTAAATTTTTTTGGCAGAACGCACTTCAACGCGTAAGCGTGGCCGATGCGCACACGTCATTTTCAAATGTTCACTACCCACGCGTGCGCCTGGTCGACACGTACGCGTCGATGTGCTTATTCAATTGCCCAGCCAAATTCCTGAGAGTTGATTCGGGATTTGCGCTGGTTTTGTGCGTGGGGCACAAAACGCACCCATGCGTACGCGTGGCCAACGCACACGCGTCACTTGGCTTTTCTCCTATCCACGCGTGCGTGTGGGCAACACATACGCTTCATTATGACTTGTGGCTTTCCACGCATGCGCGTGGACGACGCGCACGCGTGACCTTATTTTCACCCCAATGTTGATTTTTGAGTTTTCAAAGCCAAATTTCATACTTCTAAGCCTCCGATCTTACCCCTTATGTCTTAAATCATTATGATAAGCCTAGCAATGGGAAGAAGCTAGGAAATGTGGTAGCTTGTGAATGAAGAAAGGGGAGAATTAACAATCTATGATGATAAAAAATGATTGTATGAGATACGGAGGTTGGTGGTGGAAGTGCTTTATATGCCATGAGCCGAAGGGCTGTAATTGTTAATAAATTGGCTGGTTATGGATTGAATTATGAGCCGGATGGTTGAGTTATTGCCGAATTATGGTTGAGCCATTATTGAATTATGGCTGAGTATGATTGCATATATGCTTATTGAATGAAATGTGCATTAATGTTGCACTTCCACTATCTGAGATATGAGTTTCTCTGGGAGAAAGCAGTGGCTAGCCACCACGTGCTCCAGGTGGAGACTCGATACTCTGCTGACCCTATGTCGTAAGTGTGGCCAGACATTGTGAAAGTTCCGGATGAGCTCGCCCCCGTGTATATACACCAGTGAGGGTGTTGGATATGAATTATGATTTATGTTGTGAATAACTTGAGTTGGGAATGCACGACAGAGGGACAGTCCAACGGTTAGCTACCAGGACTTGTCGGGTTGGCTTTATAACCGACAGATGAGACTCATCAGCCATTAGGATAGGCATTCATCATATGCATATTATGTGAAATGTTTGGAATTGCCTAATTGACTGCATATTACCTGTTAATTGTCTAAATGTCATATCTGTTTCCTATTTGTATATCTCCTTGTCTGATATAATTGTGTTTGTCATATTATATTACTGCTGGCGGTTGGGAGGTCTGCATGAATTAAAAAGGGGAATGTTAGTTAGATTGAAGATCTTTAGTCAGTTGCCATTTATGGTTTAATCTGTTTATAAGCTTTGAATTATCTGTTGGAAGTTCTAGGATTGCCTTCGGCTTTCCCAGGACATTACATGTTAGATATGTGGGTACTGTTACCATACTGAGAACCTCCAGTTCTCACCCATGCGGATTTTGTGGTTTTCAGATGCAGGTCGTGAGGCTTCTCGCTGAGGCATGCTGGAGACTTCTGGATTAGTGAAGATCCTTGGTTCTCGAGACTTTACTTTGGTTTTATGTTTTCACTTAGATACTTTTTATGCTGGAGAATATGTTTTGTATTTCATCTTTGGATTTCCTTTGGGTTCCTTACTTTATATATACATGTATATACTTCTATGCTCTGACCGGTTATCTTCGCAACCGGATCTTGAGTTTTGATATTTGTGTTTTTGGCACTCTATTGTATATATATTCTCGTTTTAGCTTGTCCTTGTCCGTTACATTATGTTATCGATTGGAGTGTTGCACTTTTCAATTTAACGGTTTTGTTTTACCTCTTTTTCTTCAAAGGCTCCTAGTTATAATCGTTATTCACACTACTATACGTACTAATTTTTTTTACTTTAGAGGTCGTAATATCTTGCCATCTCTGTTTTTATGACTTAAGCATAAGACTCTGCATGATAGGGTGTTACATTAGGAAAGTTGAGTATGGTGAAGAACTTTAGGAGAAAATTTAATCTGAATATGCTAGGCATCATAGAGACTAAGAAAGCGGCTTTGACTAAATTTGATGTAGTGCAACTTTGGGAAAATGATACAGTTAAATGGGAGTTTTTCGGAGCGGAAGGTGCGTAAGGTGGCCTACTATTGATGTGGGATAAAATGGTGTTTAAGATAAACAACTGTTATAAAGGAGATAGATGCCTGTGTATGGATGGAGTGCTGGTAAAATACGATTTCTGTTGTGCTTTCTGTTTAGTATATGGTGCGCACACAATGGAATAAAAGCTTGTTGTATCGGAAGACTTGAGCTTCTTATCTGGGTTTAGGATATAGAGCTAGTGGACCTAGCACTATCTGATCGTATGTTCACATGGTTCAGAGGCCAGTCATGCAGTTGCATTGATAGGGCGCTGGTTAGCCTGGAGTGGATAGAAGAGTTTCCTGAAATAAGGCTAAAAAGAGCACTTAAAGGTTTGTCAGACCATTGTCCACTGATTATGGATGCCACAAGGGTGAGAGGGGGGACCGAGACCATTTTAGAGCCTGGACTCCTGGTTTACTCATGAGGGATTCTTGAGGATGGTGAAGGAGGAATGGAGGAGCATAGGCGATATACAATTCATAGACAAGTTGAAGGCTTTGACGGTTTTGCTGGGCAGATGGCATAGGGAGAATTTTGGAAACACGGATGGAAGGTTAGTAAGGAATCAAGCCAGGATCAAAGTTACTATTCGTGGTTTCTATAAGGGCTTGTATCATCAAGAGACATCGACTAACATAGGATTCCGAGATGGGCTGGTAAAGCAGTTAAGTGAGGAAGAGGCAACAGAGTTAGAGTTGATGCCCTCTGTTGAAGAAATAAAGGATGCAGTTTGGGATTGTGAGTCAATAAAGGCACCAGATAGCGATGGTACAATATGCATTTCATTAAAAAGTGTTAGGAAGAAGTAGGAAGGGAGTTCACTGAAGCTGTGATGGGATTTTTTCAGTCAGCTACACTACCTCAGGATTCGAATGTCACCTGGGTGGTAGCACCGAAGTTTGTTGGAGCCAAAGAAATAAAAGATCTCCGGCCGATTAGTATAGTGGGCAGTGTGTAGAAGGTCATATCTAAGGTGTTAGTTCGGAGGATGCGGAAGGCTCCAGGTTTAGTAGGGGATTCTCAGAGTGCTTTTATGAAGGGCAAAAAAATACATGATGGGGCCCTAATTGCCTGTGAAACTGTGCATTGGCTGAAGTCAAGGAAAAAGAGCTCAGCAATTATTAAAATGGATTTTCAGAAGGCCTATGATAGGGTTAAGTGGAGTTTGTGGATATTTTGTTACACAAAATGGGATTTGGCATCAGGTGAAGGGACTAGATCAAGGAGTGTGCATGCTCTACATCAATGTCGGTTCTTATAAACGGTTCCTCTTCTAAGCCTTTCAAAATGGAAAGGGATCTTCGACAAGGTGATCCTCTGTCTCCCTTTCTATTTGTGCTAGTTATTGATGTTCTTCATAGAATGATCGGCGAGAGGCGGTGAGGAATGGACGTACCTCTCCGCTTTTGGTTGGTCAATATGATATTGAGCTATCACACTTGCAGTTTGCGGATGACATTATCCTGTTTTGTCCTACTGAGGAGGACTCTATCAGACACTACAAATGGTTATTGAGATGTTTTGAGATGATGTATGGGTTGAGTATTAATTTTGAGAAATCGGGCTTTATTCCAGTTAACTGTGAGCGATGTTGGACACGGAAGATGTGTAATTTGTTGGGCTGTAAGGAAGCGTCTCTACCAGTCAAGTACCTGGGCATTTCTCTGGGAGCAAATCTGAGGCTTGTGAGGATATGGAAACCTGTGATTGACAAGGTGGAAGAAAAGCTTAGTCTGTGAAAAGTAAAGACACTCAATAAAGTGAGTACGCTGGTTCTCATTAAGTCTGTTCCTAATAGTCTTCCTATTTACTATCTTAGTTTATACAAGATGCCTAAGGCAGTGGCGGAGAAGTTGATTTCTCTACAAAGACGGTTCTTGTGGAGTAAAGAGGATGGGAGGAACGAGATGCCGCTAGTGAAATGGGATCTCGTGATGGCTACGAAAAAAACAAGTGGTTTGAGGGTTGGGGATGTAGTGGCTCAGAATACAGCTCTATTGTTTAAGTAGTGGTGGAGATTTTTGAAAGAGGACTGTCCCTTATGGAAAAAAGTGGTTTGCTCCTGCAATCACATGAATCTGTTTGAGATGTTGAGTGCCCAGCCTATACCAACGAGAAGGGGTCCATGGAAGGATATCTACCTTTTACAAATCAGGGAGCCACATGTGAGAGAAAAGATGATCAGAGGCTTGTCTATGGATCTGGGGAATGGGAGAACAATCCGATTCTAGGAGGAGAGATGGTTACCTAGTGGAGCATTAAAAGATGTGTTCCCAAGACTTTTTTTGGTCTCAAACCTTAAAGGATATGTTATAGGGGATTGTGGGTTTGAAATGGGTTAGAGTGGATTTGGACTTTCCAATGGAGGAGAGAGTTATTCCAATGGGAGTTGGAGCTAGTAAACCAACTTCATGAGAGTTGACAATCAGTTAGGCCAACAAATGAGAGGGAGGATAGAGTGGTATGAAAATTTAATAGGTCAAGTATTTTCTTGACTAACTCTTTTGTGCAGGTGTTGCAAGCGGAAATTCTTCTGGAGGAAATCTATAGCTATAGCTTTACTAGTGCTATTTGAAGAGGTTTTGTCCCACCAAGAATTGAGTTATTTTCTTGGTTTGTGTTGGTTGGCAGGGCGAATACTAAGGATCGACTGTGTAGATTAGGGGTCCTTGACCAGAATAATAATACGCGTGCTCTATGTTATAAGTTTGTAGAGTCTCTTTCATTTATTAGTTGTGAGATCACTTGGCAGGTGTGGTGTGCTTGGCTGTTTGCTCTTGGGAGGATTTCGATAATGCCAAGTTCACTAAAGCAACAATTTGAAAGTTGGACGAATGTTTCAGCGAGAAAGGCTAAGAGGAAGTGGTCGTTTATTGGACTCTTTGCTGTTATTTGGACAGTTTGGCAAGAAAGGAATGCCAAAATCTTTAAAAATCAAGCCTCAGATGTGGTGGCAATTATAAACAGGTCCTTTAGTTTTTCTGATGAATGGATTGGGGATGAACCCTTTAATTGTTGATGGCAATACTGAAGATGACTAGGGTTGCTAGGTACTTTAAGGTGTTTGTTGTTAGTTGTTTTATTTTGTTTTTCAACGCTCCACCTTGCGGTGTTGAGCTCTCTGCACTTCAAAAAATAAATAAATAAATAAATCAAATTCCTCTAAATTGAGGAAGTGATGGTTTCAATCTTATAAGGTGAGAAGAAAAATGAGTTGATAGTGATTTAGAGATAGGATTAATGGTGGCATTAGTGGGTGTGGTGGGAGGAGGTGGTGGTAAAACACTAAAGATATCCAAATTAGGATTTTCAAAATTTTGAATTAGGGTTTTTTATTTTTCAAAATAATTAATAATGTTGTGTAATTAAGTACTAAGATCTAGTTTGGGTAAACAGTTTAATTAAGTTCTTTTTAAAAGATATATAGCTTAAACAATAAATATTTATATTAAAAGTAGCTTATAAATAAATTATTTTGTATTTGGTTTTTTAGTTCTAAAAGTATTTATTTCAAAAGAAATGTGATAAAAAAAACTTTTTATCACGTGAGAAGTTATTTTTTTTAATTTCTCTATAAGCACTTAAATAACTTCTTAGAAAGTTACAATTTAATTTTAAAAATTGCACTAGATATTAATACTATTACTTTTCATAAGTTAAAAATTAAAAAAAAATAACTTTTGAAACTTTTCAAACGGGTCTTAATGCCACATCACAGCTATTTCGTCAGTTAACACTCAATGCTTTTAGTTAACGGAAACGATTTTAGTTAATATTCAATTAGTTTTATCAAATTTAATAATTTTTTAAGAGTTAATTTGTCTTTCATATTTTTAAAATTTTTTTTGTCCGAATAAAAACTTTTTTAATATTATTTTAATAGTTTACTCTAACAATGATTAACCTCTTATTTTGTTATTTTACAATTATCTTTATTTCAGAAGAGACTCTCTTATAATAAATATATCCAAAAACTTAAATTTAGTAATTTTATTTAAACTCTTTAATTAATTATATTAATATGTGTCTTTATGACTAGATTTGGAGCTTCAGTGGAGGAGGGAGTTGTTCTAATAGGAGTTGGATTTAGTAAACCAACTTCATGAGACCTTACAGCCAGTCAAGCCCACAACTGAGAGAGAGGATAGCGTGGTGTAAAAATTTGATAAAACAGGTGTTTATTCAACTAAGCCCTTTGTCCAGGCGCTGCATGCGGAAGTTCTACCGGAGGAAGTCACAAGCTATAGCTTCACGAGTGCTGTATGGAAAAGATTCGTCCCCCGAGGATTGAGCTCTTGTCCTGGTTTGTGTTGATCGAAAGGGTGAATACTAAGGACCGACTGGGCAGACTACATGTTATTGATCAGAATGACACTTTGTGTGTGCTATGTTGTAAGTCTGAGGAAACTGCCTTTCATCTGTTTCTTGATTGTGAGATCACATGGCAGGTGTGGTGTGCTTGACTACTTGCCTTTGGAAGGAGGTGGTCCTTACCAAGTACTCTAAAGGAGCACTTTAAAAGCTGGACGAACTTATTAGCAAGGAAGGTTGATAGAAAGAGGTGGTTCATTGGGTTCTTTGCTATTGTCTGGACAATCTAGTTAGAAAGAAATGGCAAGCTGTTCCGAAATTATGCTTCAAGTGTGCTGGCAATTATAAACAAGTCGTTTGAGTATGCTGAGGAATGGATTGGTGGAGAATCCTTTGATTATTGATGGCCTTGCCAAAAATGACTAGGGGTTGATTGGTATCTACAATATTCATGATCTTTGTAGCACCTTTCTATTGCTCCACCTTATTTTTTACTAAAAATAAATTATTTTATCATTCGTGAGTTTTAGAATGGATGAATATAAAAAAAATTAGTCTTAGTTTATACATTTTAGTACTCTGTCAATACTCACTCTTTGATTTGCTATTTAGTCTTATTTTAATAATAAATACAAATAAAAAATTATTACATGCATATTTATATTTTTTATTTTATTCATCAAAATTATGATGTTATCACTATTATTTATCCAATCAATCAACTATAAAATACAAATAATTTTTATTTTTTGGTATAAAACAACAAAGTTGCACAAATAAAAAAAAAATCATTTAGCTAGAACCTTAAATGCAATTCAGAAGCAAAGAACACAACTCATGTTCCAAACTCTCCAAACTCTCCGAATCTCCTTTCTATGATTGATATAAATAAAAGAGAATGAAATGATTTTTAAAGAGAAAATTATATGATTTAGTGAACTTTTGGCTAAAAATAAATTATTTTATTATTTATAAATTTTAAAAGAGATGAGAATAAAAAAAATTAGTCTTAATTTATATAATTTAATACTTTGAGTATTGTATTTTTTTATTTGTAATTTAGTCTCACTTTTAATAATAAATATAAATAAAAAATTTATTACATGCATATTTATAATTTTTTAAATTATATTGTGAAATGATAAATTAAATTTTTTTATTTATGATATTATTTAAATAGTATATACCATTAATTATTTATTTTGTAATTATTTTTAAGATAAAGATTAGTTTTACTATTTGTTTTCATACTCAACGTAAATCGCTGCTGCCTCTAGCGGTTTACACACATGTCTCAATGCACATAAACAGTTACTGGTAGTAGCGGTTTATGACCAATCATAATCATGCAGAAACCGCGACAGACAACAGCGGTTTTCATGCTGCCACAACTCAACGTAATCCGCGTTTCATAGATATTTGGAAACAATGTATTTACGTAATTTTGAAGATGAAATAATTTATTTAGGTGAATTGCCCTATATAATATAACAAAAAGTTACTAATTATGCATAAGAAAACATTCCATTTAAGTGTTGCATAAGACAACAACATACACTTCTCTTATTCCATGCCAAACATAAATACATATTTATAATTATTATCATTAACAACAAACAATGCTTAGATGCAAAACATTTTTATTATCATGGAGTATATGATATTACTTTTTCTGGAATCATGAATCTTATTACAGAAGCTCAAGTGTTAACTTAAAGTGAAGTTGATAAGTTTGATTAAATTATCGTCTAATGACTTTCGATTAACTATTATTATTCTGGATCTTATTTATTACTAAATGTATATATAAGTTCGACTACTAATTGAGATTAATAGGGTACTTGGGCTGTTTATTTGGAAGGAAGAGCCCCCAAAATTTCTCATAAGTATATGGCGGCGGTGACTGGTTCTTATTATTCTCATCAAACATGGCAAAAACATAGGTCTCAATGGGTCTGCCAGGCCTCTTTGGAGTCCCAAGCTTCACATGCTCAACCAACTTGGTGTTATAAGTCCTTGCGTTGTCCAGTGAAGTGGCCACACCGCCGTCGGAGGGCCATCCAGTTTCCGCCACAACTATCTCCAGGGAGCCTCCGCCGGCTTTCTCCAACGCGGAATACGTGGCGTCGACGATTGCATCGAAGAGGTTCTGGTAATGTAGGGAGCCATCGGTGACCAAAGCAGAAGGAGCGGTGAAAAGTGCGTAGTCTAGACGAATGTCTCTTTGGTTGAAGAAGTAGCTAAAGTAAGGGTACACATTCACAAGCAACGGTGATCGGTTATTCACCAAGAACCTAATCGTTAATAACAAAAAATTATTAAACGAAATTCACTTAATTTTAACTTACTCTATGTAAAATTGATAGCTAAAAAATATTAAATAATTTGATAAATTTGACAAATTATTATTTAATATCAACTCAACTATCAATTTTATATAAAATTAAACTAAGAGCGAAAGAAATAGATAGAATTGAAGTAGAAATGAATAACCTTATAACACCATCAAGATATGCGGCTCTGTAATTAGCATTAAAGGAACCCTGCGATGGAGGGTAGGATTGTCCTAAAGCACCGGTCTCAATGGTGTTGGAAACCTTGATCTGGTTACCAAGTCCAGCAGCATTTAGAGCATTCTGGATGTTGTTCATGGCGGGCACCACATACTGCGCATAAATTTCATTTGGTTTGACTTCGTTTCCAACGGAGATGTATCTGAACCTCACATTTCCATTTCCATAGTTTCTTACGTATTGCTGGACCCATTGGTTGGCGTTGTCCTGGGTGGCTGCTAAGGGTGCTAGATTTTCCTTTGGAATGTCCATGAAGAGCTCGATGTTGGAGCCGCGAAGGGCTTCTAGAACATTCTGGTCTGGAGCGTAGATTCGCATCCTTGGAATGTTATATTGTTTGTAGAGTGCAACCACTTCTTGTGCCGATGGCAAGTTGCTTCCCATGTTTCCATAGCATACACCTGTTGCTTCTGCAAACATAACATCACACTCCTCAGTTTATGAACATTAAACATGCTATTCATCTGAAGTTGATAATTGAGAATGTTTAAATAATTTTGATAAGTTTGATTAAATTATTATCCAATAACTATCAATTTCATATGAAATTAATTGTACTTGAGTTTTTAACTTACTTTTTTTTTAAAAAAGTAAAGACTCCATTATAAACAGTTTATTTTCATAAAATTAATAGTTAATGATTTGATAAATTTAATTAAATTATTATCTAATAATTTTTAATTATAAATTTTAAATAAAGATAATTACATATAAATTTTTATCTTTTAAAATTTAACAGTGAGTATGTCTTTCCATGAAAATAATAAATAAAATGTAGATTAGTATGTAATTTATTTAAATATATTAAATTAATTTTAAGTTATTATATTCATAAGTATTCTAATGAAGACATGTTAATATAGTACTTATCATGGTAGATATATAGAAATTTATTTGATTATAGAAATAGAGACAGAGAAAACATTCTCAATATTTAAAAGACTGAAAATTATTATCTACTTCTATTTCTCGTATGTCTAGCTATATATCTCATATGTGGAATGGAATTCATATACAAACTTGATCATAAAAAAATAATGAAGTTATATATGGTCATATATTTGGAAAGAAAAAATGAAAGAAAAAAACTTAAAATATTATTTTCAACGAACTTTTCTTATATATACTAGTAAACTCAATTCTATTGTTAGATAAGGACCAATACATATATTATTACCAAATAATAATAATAATAATAATAATAATAATAATAATAATAATAATAATAATAATAATAACATTCACATTCCTGTAAGATATTGAGGCTGACATATAAATATAGATAAATACGAGACTTATTAATTAAGGAATAATGGAGCAACCTGTTGTGGCCGTGCCAGCAATTAGTAGCACTAATAATGAGTAGAGAATGATAGAAAATATGGAAGAAAATTTTACAGTTGAATAGGACTGAGCCATTTGAAAGAAAAATGGAAAAATGGTTGAAAGAAGCTAAGAAGATCAAGGATATATTGCAATTGAGGATCCAAAGTAGTTGGTTTATATAGACATAACACAATAAAAACAACTAACAAATTAAAGCCTTTGTAATTGTTCATAGAAATTAAAGATCAATAGTTCTTAGCTACAATATACTCCACCAAGTCAATGACTACAAGTCTACAAGCTAAGTCAAGAGAACACCACCAAACACCCACTTGATGAAGAAGAAGAAAATTAAAACTCTCTTCACCATTGAAGTGACATCTTACAGGTTGTCTTGCTTGCTAGCTCTTAAATTAATTTTATCATCTTCTGCACATGAGAAACTCGCCCACTCTTTCCTTTTGGATGGTACTCACATTCTAGCTATACCTAATAATTTCTTCCATTTCCACTTGTACATATTTTTATTATTAAATGATTATTCTTATATAAAATTTATATTGTATTTAAAGTTTAATTTTAATGTCTTGTCACTTGTTTAATTATATTCGTTTTTTTAATAATTATGACGATGCATTAAAATTAAATTATTATATTTAATAATAAAAACTGTACGTTCACTAAAAATAAATGAAATTTTTTCCAATAAAAATAAATGAAATTTTGTATGAATTTATTCATTGTACATATGAGTGTCCACTTGTAGGAAGATCTTTTTGATTCATTTAATCTGCCTGTAATGGTAAGGCAGTATTCTCTAACAAGTAACAAGGAAGAAACTAGAAAGAAACATGGACATAGAAAATGGGTGACGTAATGCTAAACTTGGCTTCATTTGCATTTTCATTTTTCATTAATATTTGGTCTCATTTAATGGCACAAGTCTCTTGGCTATTAGAGTGTCTTTCTTTGCTTTTATATTATAAGATTTTCTTTTTATATAAAATTTTCATTTCAGTATTTTTATTTAAATTCCAATACAAAAAGAAAATTTGTAGATGGAAGATAAGTTATTTTTAAGGTTGTGTCTTGAAATTTTATTCTTTAGTTTCAATACACGATGTATTTTCTTAATTGTTTCTCTCTTATTCTTTCATATACTATTGTAAAAATTGGTTAATAGAGTGATCATGGGAAGATAGAGAAGGTTTCCTTTTGATGGCGAATTAGACTTGATTTTTGTGCTGCTATTCATGAAAGTAAGAAACTAAGAATCCACTTTCATAGCACATAGTATTAAGCATATCATTATCCAAATTCATGTTCTATTGGAAATACAGTATTAGTATTGTTATCGTATTGGGTTTCTAAAGTCAAGAGTCACTTATACCGAATCAAAAATATTTGTTATTATTCCACAAGAAGTGGGGTAACATTATTATTATTATATTCAAGAACCACTTGCAATAATCCAATTTACATTGCATTATCAAATCAATAACTAAATGGAGCTAGATATTTCCATCTTTTCCAGAAGCAATAGATCCACAGTTGTTTTCTTATAAGGTAGTGGAATTCGTATTAAACTGACTACCATTTTCATTCAAAGAAAGTTATGAAGTTATCTTGTTCTTTTCTTTTTCATTTTTCTAGACTTAATTTGTATGTCTTTGTTAGGAAAAACGATAGATGTGCATGTCCAATGTCTTGCTAAATCTTTTCTGAAACCTAAAACACCATAAGAATGATATAATTTTACTTAAATGAACACCAATAACTTTTTATTTTAACTATGTATTTATTTTTCACTGCAAGAGTGCTAGTTATAAAATCTATTCCCGGATCCTTAGGTCGAATCTAAACAGTTAAAAGCCCTCAATGACAGGGAAAACGAGAAAAACAGATTCATGAAATACACCCACAAGATTCCAAGAATCAACCTTTATGATTCTTTTGGTTGGATCCACTGAGAATTTGGTACAAGGAAAAGGCACACTTCATAATTTACAATGCAGCTTATCATGTTTTGCTAACAAATGAATACAACAATAAATATCAAATTTTGCTACATGTTAGATGTAAAGGGATCAATACTTGCAGCTGAAAATTCCTGCAACTTAAATTGCCTTATACTCCTCTGCTAGATGGGTGATGCTCATTCAAGGCAATACTTGACTTTTTCGAAGTTCACTCGCATGAGTATACAGTATGCAAACACAACATAGAAAGAGTTTAGGCCTTCTAAATTCTGACTGAACAAGTTTATGGTAAGCGCCATCTTTGAATGTCTGCCTGAATTTTCAAAAATATAGCCTTCTCAAGTCCCTTACCAACTTGTCAAAGACGCTGTCATCCTCTGCCAAATGCACTTCGGCCGCTTTTCTAGTATCGAAAGTATTTCCTTCTATAAGGTAGCTTTCCTCGTCTTTTACAATCATTCCATGTTCACAAGCCAAATCTAAGACCTCTGCTTCTTGGCAAAAGCCTCCTCCAAACTTGATGCCTAGTTCAGCCTTTTTGAGTGCTGCTGGTGCTAGCTTATTTTTCGCCACTTGCACACAGACCCGAAGACCCTCCACCTAAAGTACCGGATGACACAAGGGAGAGCAAAAGAATTAAACAATAAGAGAAAGGTTCTTGGGAAGAAAAGGTGAAATTTCTTTCTAAATTTTACTAAATGGCATTAAACAAGTAATATACTAATATAAATCATAAAATAAAGGTGGCAGGGTTGTAAAGTTTTCATCAGGAGATTAAATAATTTATTATACCCCGTCTGTCATATGTCATAACCCTAACTAACAGTACATTCAAGTAGAAATTACCTTATCATCAGTTTTGATCAATCCCATTCTCGAAAGTCTCAATCGAACAGCAGCATAGAATCTCAAAGCATTTCCACCACAAGTGACCTCTTCTGCAGGTCCACATCCCTTAGCTGATTTTGGACTAAATCTAATCTGTGTACGAAGATGGAATGATAAAGCCAGTGAATCGTAAATATATTACAAAAAGAAATTCAAATAGTAAGGTTTGAAATTGATCAAGTAGTATGGTTTCAACCTGATTAACAAAAATGATAAGAGTTTGTGAATGTGATAATGAATACTGAATTTTCCGCAGTGCTTGGGTCATCAGTCGGGGTTGTAAATCTAGTTTGGTGCTAACACCTAACTGATCAAGTTCACGCTTGGGTAGAAGGGCAGCAACCTGGGACAATAAAGTCATCGTATAAGGTATAATCATATAAGAAACAGAGCCAAAGAGGAAATGATCAAAAGCTAGACAAATACTTGGATGAAGGTTTGCTTGTGGACAAATTTAGTATGAGAAAATTTTTGCTCTACCAAATCCTCGCTAGTTATAAATGGATGCAAACAACGAAATATATACTTACACTATCAATCACAATCACATCTACAGCTCCACTTTTCGTTAATGTATCAACCATGCTCAACACATTTTCAGCACAATCTGGATGCGAGACAAGAAGTTTTTCGGTATTCACACCTATTGATTCCACAAGTGAAGCATCCAATGCATTCTCTACATCAAGATATGCACAATATCCTGCCAACAGAATATACAGAGGAAATCATTTTCTCCAGTGTGCTCCAAAAATTATTTATTTATTATTGATTGCCTATAATCACTTACTAATGACACCAATATTCATAAGGAACTCAAACACCGTTATATTTTAACTCTAATAAAGTGTATTCATATTTTGAACTCAAACACATGAAGAACTTCTTTGTCAAAATATCATCTATCACCAATCTTTGTACACACCTCCATGCTTTTGAGCTTCTTTAATAACTTGAAGTGCAAGTGTTGTCTTGCCAGCTGCTTCTCGTCCATAAATTTCAACAATCCTACCCTAATGTGTTAAAACGTAATAGAAATTAGGAAACCTCATGAATATATAATAGGATGCCAGAGGTGGAGTTCTCAGAATATGAGCTTGCTAACACAGAAAACAAACTAGCTCAGTGAGATGCTAAAGCTATATGACTAACATGAAAGCGAAAGAAGGGAACACCAGAGCATTTGACAACGTGTGTCAACAACCATCAAACTGCAAAACGTTATACAAATTCCTATCTTTGTGGCTATGTCTAAATAGTGGCTGCACTAGTGTCACCTTTGGCAATCCTCCCATTCCAAGAGCTATGTCAAGCTTCAAGGAGCCCGTAGATATCACTTGAGCGCGGCGCACACCGAAAAACTTCTGCAAAGATAACATGGATTCCTCACTAAACTCATTAGCAAGCTGTGAGACAGCCAAGCGAAGTGCATCATCTTTTTCTGTTGCTTTGACATCATCATGGATCACTTCAAATTCTAAATCTGAGGCTTCAGTTGAAACTATGAAATGTTTCCAAAATAATTAACACATTACTCACGATTATTTTTAAATATAAGCAGTTAGTATTTAAAATAACAGCGAAAAAGGCGAACATACTTGAATACAGATACATATATAAATCATACACAAAAGGAAAGAGAATAATGATCACAAAAGAAGGCCAGCAGGAATTGATGACAAAACATACACACGGGAGCATTAAGAGACACAGGAACCAATACCAGCTGGAGAAAGCGAGCACATGTTCATGCCAATCTTGGTCATTATTGCTCTACCTCCACTCTGGGGAAAAAGTGATAACTTGTCATAAAATAAGATGAAAACGAACAGCTATGATTTACATGAAATGGCTACCAAACACATATCTACATGACAAACTACGAAACCTATGTGCTAGCACTTTCCTGAGACAAGTATTTCATGTGTGTTGCTTGATCAGAATCAATTCCTGAAATGCTCTTACTTTTCATAAAATAAGATGAAAAAGAGGCCACATTTCCTGTTCAATATGCACTAATTGGCTCATTTAGTTAGACTAATGGACTATAATGATCACATTTTGAGGTTATTTTAATGCCCTTAAAAAACATACATCACTACCAAAGGAACTATACATAAACGTTGACTATAATGCTATGATAATAATTTACACCTTCATGCATACCTGCTCAAACTCAGAAACTAAACTAAAAGTTCAACCTTCAATCGAACCGAACTAAAGTTAACAAAATTATGAAATTAAAATTACAACATCTGCCCCTAATTTGATATTAATCGTTAAAAAAAAGTAGATTAATGAATTACAACGTTCAATAGTAGCTATTGCAAGTAGGAGATAGGTTTGGCAACCCTAGTAACCTAATAGTACTACCTTTCTAGGAAGTTTCAGTAGCTTTGTGTTAGAGAGAGAGACCTGGCGCGAGGTGGAGAGGAGAGAGGAGAAGGGCCTTGCGAAGGAATGGAGGCGAGTTAGAAATGCCATTGTTGAAGAAACAAGAAGCTCAATTTGCAGAGGTCAAAGCGAGTTAGCGACTCCACAAGACAACAGCAACATCACCGTCGTGGCGTTGATGGTTGTGACTTGCGACTGATGTTGCTTTTCAGTTGAGTTGCGCCGCGCATCTTTCCCTCCCAATTTTAGTTTCGGAGATGCCCTGTTCCTCCTTTTTCATTTATACCGGTGATCCAACCCGTCATATTTACTGGTTTAATCGGTAAGTTACCAGTTGAATACTACTTGAATCGGTTAATTCAATCTAACTTAAATAAAAATATAAAATAATTAAAAATAAAAAATTTAAAATTAAATTTTACAATCTATATTTTTTTTACATTTTACAATAATACTGTCTTAATTTTTAAAATAACTAATATAAAAATAAACATATTATTAATTAATATTATAATAATATTTTAATTTAACACAATAATATAACAATTAATTAGATAATTAATAATTAATAATCAATTCTAATCAAGCAACTAATAATTACTCAGAATTTATTAATAACAAGTGTATTAACCCGTGCATGGCACGCACGCGATAAAATTAAAATTATGATTTTATATTATTTTGTTAAGATTAATTTAAATTATAATAATTTGATTAATAAAAATATAACATGTTATGTATTATTTGTTTTTTTTATTCTAGTGTTAAATATATTAACTCTAAAATAATTATTAATTAGTTTTAATAATCTACTTTCTTCAATAAATCAAACATATATACTCAATGTGACCATAAATAACTTAATAATACTTAGACCTACCAACAAATTTTTATATGTTATTTTATTGTCAAGTAAGAACATATCAAAATTAGCTCAAAATAAATAATAAATTATTAGAGAATTCTAATGTACAAAATTCTCTAATAAATAATAAATAATTTAAATCTACTAAAAAATAACTCGACACTTTTCTTTGATGTCTGCAAAATATATACCTGAAATAATATTATATCAATGATAGTATACAGTTTTACAATCATCGACCGTATTTACTATACATGACTCCTTCTTAAAAGTTATTCTACACATGTGTGCAGTTCGAAGAAAAATTACTGGACTTTATTTTATTTTTCTAAATTATTATAATTATTAATAATGATATTTTTCTAAAATAAATTTAGAAAAGAGAATAGTGCTTTCATTTTGGAGGAAAAATGAATTCATCAAGAATTGACACCTCACTTTTATTAGTTGATAATGTATTAAATATTGATTTTATATAATTATAATAAAAATATTTCTCTAAATTAGTATAATCATGCATTATTCGTTAAATGTTAATTGTAATATAATTATAATAAATATATTTTTCTAAAATAAATTTAGAAAAAAAATAGTGATTTCATTTTAGAGAAAAAATGAATTCACGAGGAATTAACACCTCACTTTTATTAGTTGGAAAAAAAATCCAGTTTTAGTATATTTTGTCATTATTATACATTTTTTTCTAATCATATATCCACTGTTTTCTTTTCTTTGTTTCAGCATTTTGAATTTGGGTTTAACTTCTCGTAGTTCTCACTTCTCAGTCATTCTATTAGATGTAGTTGATAACTATTGAAATTCTTCGATTAATATAGGAGAAAAATATATTAGTATATGATAGAATTAATATGAGTATATTTTATAATTAAATAAACAAAGTTAATATAAAATAAAATTATACATAAAAAAGCAAAGAAAATAAAATTAAAATAGCAAAAGTGATAAAAAGATTGTTTTTATAATTTTGTTTTGCCATTTTTATGTATAGAAGATTAGAAAATAGTAAATTTTTAACTAAATTAATTTATATTTGTTGTATTCAATTTAAATAAGTAATAAATTATCTTATTTTAATTTATTCCTTAAATTTATATATCATAAAAATTAAATCAAATAAGTAATATACATAATTTTAAATTTTGTGATACTTAAATATCTATTCAAATCAATTAGTTGATATAATTAATTCATCATAATGAATTATCTTTAATGAGTTAAACAAAATAAAACATGCTACGTTAATTCTATCATTAAAGGTAAAAATTTGATTTTTATATAATAGAATAGATAGAATAGATAATATAATAGACGGCGAGAAAGAGAAAAATAAACATTTTAGATCTTAAGTTGTTTTATTTGGATGTTGCAATATGGGTATCACATTATTTTACTTATTCTACCATATGGACCCTTTTGTAACTTTATTTCAGTATCAATGGAATTTCACTACCTTTGAGTACTAAATTAAAATTCAAAATGAAACTGAAAAAAAAAGTAAAAAATATAAAATTATTGATTGAAAAATACTCTAAATAATAAAAAAAACTAAATTAACTTTAATATTAAATTCATTAATACGATTTTAGTTTTATATAATAGTTAAATAATAGATTAATAAAAGCAAAGGGAAGAATGATTTAATTAGTATATGATAAAATATTCATTTAGAATAATTAAAAATATAAAATTATGATATTATTAAAAATAATACATTTTCATGTTAAAAAGTTATATTTAAATAAAATATTTATAAAATATAAAATTTAGAGTAATATAGTTTCATGAACATTAATCATTAATCAATTATGAACTAACATAAAATTATAATATAATTTTTTTATGAAAAAATAATCAATAATTAATATTAATAAATATAAAAATCATCCAAGCACTTTGATTAAAAGTATGAGTGATTAATTAATATTTATTATTAATAATATTTTATTCATAACAAAAACTGAAAATATAATTATTCAGATTTAGATTTTAGAAAAATAAACATATAAATAACAAATGATCTATTTTACCATGTATATTATAAATTAATAAATTAAACTAACTGATATAATGAATTATAATTAATTAATTAGTATAAATTATAATAAATTATATGATATTTAAAAAGAAAATAAAATGAATAAAAAATAAAAAGAAATAGAAGAGTAGAAGACTATAATAAAATAAATTGAATGTGAGTTTTTTTTTTTTTACAAATTTTATATTACATCCGTTTTAATAATAAATAAATAAAAATACATCAATTTAATATCTAAGAGAAAATGATGAGATAAAATCATAACACAATTTTAAAATAAAAGTTTAAATTAAACCATAATATCATTGCACAACACAAATTGAAAGTAATTTCACACTAAAATATACTACACAAATATGTAAATAACTTAAGCTTAATTACGGATTTTTTTATTTATGCATACATGATAACACTGACGATTGGATTTTTGACGGTTTAGAATTTCTCAAATAAAATCTCGTTGAAGTATAGTCTCTAAACCAACAATAATCCTCTCATACAAAAATTTGTTTGTCACAAGTACAAACCCCTAAAATCTATAAACCGAAGTATTTAAACCTCGGGTCGTTCTCCCTAGGATTTACAATAGAGTGTCTTGTTATTGGTTGTGAGTTATATTTGGGGTTTTTAAGATTTTAGACAAGAAATATAAAAGGCAAAGAAAATAAACTAACAACTAGCAAAGCTCTTGGCAAGATATGAGAACTAGAAGTCCTATCCTAGTTATCCTCCTCAATTGTGATGGCAAATTGTCCATTGCTCCCACTTAGTCAACCTCTAACCATGGAGGAAAGTCAAGTGGATGAATCAATTTGATTCCTCAAGTCCTAATCAACTCCTAAGGGAAAGACTAGCTTTAGAGGCATTCAAATCAATTAGCAACTTCTAATTATCAATCAACAAAGGAATTAGATAACTCAAGAGTCACTAATTACTCTACTTAGGCCAAGAGGAACAAAACCTACACTAAAATCCAACCAAGCATTTCATCAAACACTTGGAAGGTACAAAAGAAAAGCAAAGCAATTTGACAACAAGAAGAGAATCTAACAACAATTATTGAAAGAAGTTAACAACAACAATCAAAAGAAACACAATTATTATGAATTACCTTGAATTGAATTGAAAGAAAGTAGAAGGAACAATACTAGATCTACAACAAAATATAAGAACAACATAAAAGAGATTACACCAAAAGAATAGGAGAAGAATGAATGTAACTACAAGGAATTGAGAAGATAGAAGTAGAAGAAGATGAATCTAAATCTAGATCTAAGAACTAAACATAATCCTAATCCTAATTCTAGAGAGAAGTGAGAGCTTCTCTCTCTAGAAACTAGTTCTAAAACTAAACTATGACTAATGGTAACTAGATGTCTCATCCATCTTCAATCCTTGACTTAAATAGCATCAGAAATGAGTTGGATTGGGCTCATAAGGCTCCTAAAACCGCTGGGGACGATTTCATTAAAGTGGGCCACGGACAGAATCGGCGCGCGCGCGCAAAGTGCGCCTGCGCGCCCCTGAACGCGAAGCAACATATGGCAAAATTTTTATCATTTCGAAGCCCCGGATGTTAGCTTTCCAACCCAACTGGAACCGCATCATTTGGACCTCTGTAGCTCAAGTTATGGTCGTTTAAGTGCGAAGAGGTCGGCTTGACAGCTTTCCGATTCTTTCATTTCTTCATGAGTTCTCCAACTTTTCATGCTTCTTTCTTCATTCCCTTGATCCAATCTTTGCCTCCTAAATCTGAAATCACTTAGCAAACATATCAAGGCATCTAATGGAATCAAGGTAAATTACTTTTAGCTATTTTAAGACCTAAAAAGCATGTTTTCACTCTCAAGCACAATTAAAGGAAAATATACAAAACCATGCTATTTCATTGAGTAAATGTGGGTAAAAGGTGATAAAATCCCCTAAATTCAATACAAGATAAACCGTCAAATTGGGGTTTGTCAAACACCATGGTTTATAAATACTTAATGGATAACATATCATATATTGCTCTGAATAATGAGTACGGGAGTTGAAGAGTGTGTACTGATTCGTGTCCATGATAGTTGCCTTCTTGTGACAACGCCTCATAGGAAGAAAAAGAATTATTATAAAAGTTACTCAATGAAAGAGTAATTGGTAAATGAATGATATTTTTTTCTAGCATATATGATCTTTTATAGTGGTAAAATAAAAATAGAAGGAATAAAATTTTGTATTTTTATATTAGAAATAAAATTTGATATTTATTCTAATAAAATTAAATAACTAATTAGTTATATTTAAATAAATTAAATAAATTAAATAAAAATATTTTTAAAAATTAATCAAATCAATTAGTTAACACAAATAATTACTATAATTAATTTTATTTGATTTATTGAATTCAAAAAATAAATTAAAAAATAATTGATCGAATTAATTAGTTTATATAATTAATTTATTATAATTGATTGGATTTAATGAATTAAAAAAATAAATAGAAAACATAGGAGACAATAATTTTTTTTAACTAAATTAATATGTATTTATTGTATTTAATAAGTATAAGTAACAAATCATCTATGTTATTATGTACCTTATAAATTAATGAATTAAAATAATTGATATAATAAATTAAAGTTATTTGATTGATATAAATTATAATAAATCGTGTGATATTTAAATACCTAATCAAATCAATTAGTTGATATAATTAATTTACTGTAATAAATTGTATTCAATGAGTTATAAAACAATAAATTGAAAAACATGCTAAGAAATATGCCACGCCCATCATGTAGAAATTTAATTTTTATATAATAAAAATATATATTCTTATATATATATATATATATATATATATATATATATATATATATATATATATATATTATAGAAATATGATTTGATTCCATTAACTTGCATATTTTTTTTAACTTGCCACCTATATTCAGCATAGAATTTTAATTTTTCTAAAATAAATTTAGAAGAGAGAATAGTACTTTCATTTTGGAGAGAAAATAAATTCATGAAGAATTGATACCTCCCTTTCATTAGTTGATAATGCATTAAATATTAATTTTATATAATTATAATAAATATATTTTCTTAAATTAGTATAATCATACATTATTCATTAAATGTTAATTATAATATAAATATAATAAAGATATTTTTCTAAAAATAAATTTAGAAGAGAGAAAAGTGCTTTCATTTTAGAAGAAAAATAAATTTATGAAAAATTGACACCTCACTTCAATTAATTAGAAAAAAAATACAATTTTAGTATATTAAGTAGAAGTATATTATTATTATTATTATTATTATTATTATTATTATTATTATTATTATTATTATTATTATTATTATTATTAAAAATATTTCCGATTGATATTGATAAATAGTTTAATAATGTTTTAAATATGAATTTTATATAATTATAATAAAGATATTTGCCTAAATTAGTATAATTATGCATTATTCATTAAATACATTTATTTTGGGGGAAAAATAAGTTTATGAGAAATTCACATCTCACTCTCATTAGTTGAGAAAAAACTCAATTTTAATATATTAAGTAAATTATATAAATAGAAATACTTGCTAAGTATATATAAAAAAGGAGATATATAATTATATATAATATAATTGCTATATATGTAACAGATATAAATTGTTATAACTATAGAGACTTACTATAACTATATTAAATTTAATTATGAATGTAAATAAATAAAAGTGATAATAATTAATATTATTTTTTTCTTTTTTACATTTAATATTTACCGTAAATATAAAAAATATTGAGAAAAAAAGTAGGTACTGACTTTATTTTATTTTATTTTACGTCATGGATTTCTTTACTAAAATTAATGGAGGAAAAAAAATCTTTATGATTATATATCAATCTCAATCACAATAAATAAGATGAATCGGTTGAGCAACTAACAAATTTAACGGGTAAATGTTATTTTTTATTTATGGAAAAAATAAGGTAACATGCATGCGTATATTAATATAGGAAGAATATATATTCACATCTTTAAAATTTTCAAGAATATTTGATTGTATTATCCTTCAAGCCAAAAAATCCATCCTTTATTTTCATTAAATATTTATATTAATTCAATTAAATGAGTGTTTTAAAAAAAAAAGAAAGATTATTATTATTATTATTATTATTGAAGAATAACAATAATTATCGTTATTAATATTAAATTGGTTATTAATATATATATTGAATTATCATTAATATTAAATTAGTTATTTATATATATATATATATATATTTATTCTTACTTCTACAATCGTGCAATAATATTTTCTTTTATTTGTTAACTAATTAAACTTGGTTATTTATATTAAATATATTTAATGATTATTAAAAATTAATTATATAATTATCATTAATAATAACCTATTATTAATAACCAATTTATATTTCTCTAAAATATAATTTTCTATCTTTTTATTATTATTATTATTATTATTATTATTATTATTATTATTATTATTATTATTATTATTATTATTATTATTATTATTATATAGGTCACCATTAAGATAATAACTTATCACTAATAAAATTTTAGGATAATAAATAAAAAATAGAATTATATCAATATAATTAAAACTAATATAATTAAAATAGTTAAATTAAGTAGATTTATATAAATTATAATAAATTATATAACATTTAAAAAGAAAATAAAATGAATAAGAAGAAAATAAAAATAAATAGAATAGATAAAAGACTACAATAAAATAAATTGAATGTGAGAGTTTTTTTGGTACATTTCATATCACATCCGTTTCAGTAATAATAAAAAATAAAAATATGTCAACTTGATATCTAAGAAAAAATGATGAGATAAAATTATAATACAGTTTTAAAGTAAAAGCTTAAATTAGAACACAATATCATTACACAATACATATTGAAAGTAATTTCACACTACAATATACCACAAACAGGTAAATGACTTAAATTTAAATACAAAACATTTTTTATTTATACATACATTATAACACCATGGTCTATAAATACTTCATGGATAACATATCTTATATAGCTCCGGATGATGAGCACCAAAGTTAAAGAGTGTGATAGTTTCTGTCCACGATAATTACCTTATTGTAACGACACCTCATAGGAAGAAAAAGAATTGTTGTAAAAGCTATCAAATGAAAGAGTAATTGGTAAACGAATGATATTTTCTTCTAGCATACATGGTCTTTTATAGTGGAAAAATAAAAATAGAAAGAATTAAATTTTATATTTTTACATTAGGAATAAATTTGATATTTATCCTAATAAAATTATTATTATTATCAATATAAATGGGTTAATAACTTGCCACTAATAAAATCATTGAATAATGAATAAGAATTAGAGGGATATCAATATAATTAAAATGAATATAATTAAAATATTTAAAAATATTTTTGATTGATAATTAGTTTAATAATACATTAAATATTAATTTTATATAATTATAATAAAGATATTTTCCTAAATTAGTATAATTATGTATTATTCATTAAAATAATTAAAAATATTTTTTATTAATAATTAATAAATAGTTTAATAATGCATTAAATATTGATTTTATATAATTATAATAAAGATATCTTCCTAAATTAGTATAATCATGCATTATTAATTAAATGTATTCATTTTGGAGGAAAAATTGGTTCACGAAAAAGTGACACCTCACTTTTATTAGTTGGAAAAAAACACAGTTTTAATATATTAAGTAGATTAATAATTAATCAATTAGACAATTAATAATTTATTTTAACTATCTATTAGTATTTTTTTTTTGTTTTTCACGATATTCTCCAACTCGACAGGTCAAGGACTAATCAATCACGGATCTGAGTTCTATTCAAGGGTCTGTTGCTGGCCAATGGATTGCTGCATGCACAAACGAGATTTGAACCCCCAATACTTATTTAAACGGACAAGTGAACTCGATCAACCCAAGTTGGTTAAGTGTCTATTAGTAATTAAGAATCAATTCTAACAATGATAATTTTAAGACTCTCAAAATTAAAATTGAAAATAAGTTACGTCTTTATTATTTTTAGGGTAAAATATATTTTTTGTCTCTAAAGTTTGACAAAAGTTTTAAAAATATTCCTAAATTTTATTTTATTTTAATTTTGTCTAAAAAGTTTTCGATTTGCATCAAATGTACTCTTGACGGCTAATTTTTCAAAAAATTTAAGATCGATTCAACAACAATTTCATAAGAACAACTCTCAACACAAGCAAATTAAGCATACTTTTCATGCATTATTATTAGATTAGCCGTCAATGATATATTTAATGAAAATAAAAAAATTTTGAGACAAAATTGAAACAAAATAAAATTTATAGATATTTTTAAAATTTTTGTAAAACTTCAAGAATAAAAAATATATTTTATCCTTATTTTTATTAATAGAATCATAATATCATAACCATAAAGTAAATACCAATCTCCAAACATTTTCTTTCCAAATTTAAAATTAGCAAACCGACATTAAATCAGCAATAAGCAAGATAATTAAATTAGTAATTAACAAGTTTTTCGTTAAACAAATTCAAGTCTTCTCGTAAATTCATAACTAAGCAATTAGCCAATTACATTATATAAATAATATTATAAGACATCAGAACTCACAAACATACACAATTAACTAATTATTTTTAACTAAATCATTTTAACCATATTAAAAATTAACAAAAAAGTTCTATATCTAAATCATTTAGCTAACCATCTTCAACTAAGTTGCTACAATGTGTTTCTCGTTCACGTGCTTCTTCTTATACATCATTGCTGGCTTGCTGCTAATGCTTCTTCTTATTTTTCTCTTTTTTTTTTCTCATCTTTCCCTTTTGTTATTGTCATTATCACCACCACTATCACCTCCTCCTTCTCCTCCCCCTTTCTTTCTCATTTGAATTTATTCTCTTTTTTCCTTTTCTTCCTCCTTCTTCTTCATCATCATCATCATCATCATCATCATCATCATCATCATCATCATCATTGCTGCTGCTACTGCCTCTTCTTATTCTCCTCCTTTTTTTCTCATCTTTTTTTTTTGTTATCATCATCATCGTTAACACCACCTCCACCACTTCTTCCACTTCCTCCTCCTTCCTTCTCATTTGAATTTTTTCTCCTCCTTCCTTTTCCTCCTCCTCCATCATTATTATTGTTATCGTTATCATTTTTTTCTTATACGTAAATGACAATGTTTCTTTTCCTCCTTCATTTTTTTAAAATTTTTGCACATATAATATTTCAATCCAATAAATGCACATTCAAGCCTAACTGAGAAGTAAAGTTCTTAAAATAAGTAAGAGTAACAGAAAAAAAATAAAAATAAAAATTAAAAAAATTTATGTGTTTTGTATTAATTTTTTGGTGTCAAAATTAATAAATTTTATTTTTTTTGTTTCTAGTAAGAATTCAATCTAATAGGTTCATTCGAATAAATAAGATTTTAATATAGTGCAAATATGTTTATTTAAGTAATTTTTGTGTTATCTTGTGATCTTTTAGTATGCAATTTACTTTTTATATTTATTCAATTAAATAAGATTGTAATACATGTTCATTCAAGTCTAATATGAGAAGAAATATTCACACACACAAAAAAGTAAAAATAACAATTCAAAACTATTCCTCCTTCTCCTCCTCTTATTCTTTGTTATCTTGATCATCATGATTACTTAGCAAGATTAGAACATCAACTAAATAAGATTACAATATAATACAAACATGTTCATTCAAGTAATTTCGGTGCTATCTTGTGATCTTTTAGTATGCAATTTACCTTTTACATTTATTCAATTAAATAAGGTTGTAACACATATCTATTCAAGTCTAATATAAGAAACAATACTCTTAAAATAAAAGTAAGCCTCCCTCCTCCTATCATCTTCATCATAAGAAAAAAAAGAAATGCAGCATTAAAGAAATTGTATTTTTATAGTTAAATTTCGGTGTTAAAATTAACAAGGTTCAGTGTTATTGTTAAGAAATTTTAATGTTATTTTTTAATAAATTTTAAATAATTCAAAATTTCTCGTCATCTTCTGTGTTATCATCATCATCTTCTTTTTTTATCTCACACTCATAATTATTTTTGTTTTATTCTTTAATAAGAATAAAAACAAGAAAAAGAAAAGAAAAATTAAACAATAAAAAAAACAGAAAATATATATAATGCTGCAAAAAATTACTAGAAAGATGAAGAGTAAGAAAAAAAACACCAAGAAAAAGTATGCAATGTCCCTGGAAGTTGAAACACGTTCTCAAAAATAAAATTATTTTTTGTTAGATTTAAATCATTTTAGTTGGAATTAGTTGCAGAAAAAATTTAACTGTATAACGAGACTGAAATTAAATTAAGCAAATCGCATTTTGTATGAACAACAGATTAAAAACAAAAACGTAAGCAAGAAAAATTAGGTAATATTTGGTGGTCTTCCAATGAGTCGAGTATGAAGGAGGAGCTAGAATGTGATGCGGACAAGCTGGCAGCATTGTGGTAGCTCTTTTCCTTATGTGTGCGGAGAACTAGCAGAATATGACGGATAGGGAACAGGAACACCGGCAGCAAGCACGCGAGGAGGGAGAGAGGTGAAGGAGCAAGGACGGAGTTAGATAAAATATTAGAGGAGGTCAAAAATATTTATACAATAAATTAAGACTAAAATAAAATTTTAAGGGGACTAAACTGAAATTTACATATAATTTACATGTAAAAAATTAAAAGTAGGGGGAGTCATTGCCCCCTTTTCCTATCACCTGGCTCTGCCCCTGTGAAGGAGGCGCGACGATGACACACTCAGAAAGCACTGCTCAAGCAAACGCGGAGATGAGAGAGGCGCGAGCAGTTGAGCTTAGACGGAGACTAGACGCGAGCACATGTCGCAGAGGATCTGGCGAGAGGCATGGCGACGGCGGCAAGCATGCGTTGGATGATCCAAGGTGAGCTCTCAACTCTGTCTCTGTGTCTATATTATGCTGTTTTAGACACTAGAGAGTGTGAGTGAGAACTCGATATGCGCTGGAGCTTTTGTTCAGCTAGGTGTTTTTTCCTTAAAAAGAAAATTAAAACGTCAAATGACATCGTTTGAAGTGGGCGATTTAGAAAAAAATTAATTACCAAGTGGTCTACGTTTCTCAAATCTGTCGGTTTATCAGTTTTGTTTCTTGTGCAGTCCAATACTCAATTCGGCCTAGCTAAGAAAGGAGTAAGGAATTGGATCGGTTTGGTTTTTTCGACTATCACATTTTATTGCATAAAAATTAATATTAATATTTTTAATTGAATAATTATATAAAATAATTTGGGCCTGCTACACATACAAGCAAAAAGACCCTACAAGTTTTACAAGTTCCCAGCCCACACTTCATTCACACGCGAACTCACTCACTTTGAATGGAGCGTAAATTACACGCGCCCCACTCAACGGTTGCTCTTCGCGAATAGCGCTCCTTAATGGCGCACTCTTCCACTTCTCCAAGCCCTTCGAAGAAAACACAAATCGTCCATTTTCGAGCAACATTCCAAACTGTAGAGATAGGACTCGTCGCGAAGATTACAACTCTCCATCAACACAACATAGAACTCTCCATCAACAATCTCCAGAAAAAAACGAAGTTATAATACTCAAGGTACGTTACGTTACTATTTTACTCATCTTGAATATTTTCCACATTTCGAAATCGAAGAACTAGGTTTCAATGTTCTTCTACGTTCTTCTAGGTTTTACTGTTCTTCTTGTTCTAGGTCTCATTTTACAGTTTTTAATGTTCTACTTGTTCTAGGTTTTACTGTTATTCTTGGTTCTAGGTTATACTGTTCTTCTTAGTTGTTCTAGGTGTTACTGTTCTTGTTGTTCTAATTCTTCTCGTAACTAATTTTTTGGAGTATATTGCGTAATTTGGTGGGTGTATATGGAGTAAGTTGTTGGGTGTATATTGCATAATTTGTTGGGTGTATATTTCTGAACTGATATACTGTAATATAGTCAACAGTTGCAACTGTTCTAATATTTGCTTGTCCATGGGTGTATATTGCTTGACCTTGTATATTAATGCATGTTTGAGTGATATTTGACCGATATCTATGGGTGTATCTGAATCATATCTATGGGTGTATCGTACTGATATCTATGGGTGTATTTTTCATTTTAGAAAAAATGGCAGGCAGAAACTAAGCTGAAAAAAAATGTAAGAACAAATATATGTCTTAGATGAAATGAGTTTTATATAATAGAAATATATTTGACTATAATTTTGCTTTGTTTACAGCAAACTAAAGACCTTAAGTGTGCAACCAGGGGCGAAGCTAGGTGGTGGGAAAGGGGGGCGATGGCCCCCCCTAATTTTAATTTTTTACATGTAAATTATATGTAAATTTTAGTTTAGCCCCCCCTTAAAATTTTATTTTAATCTTAGTTTATTGGATAAATATTTTTGGCCCCCCTCTAATATTTTATCTAGCTCCGCCCTTGTGTGCAACACATTTGTTAAGTGAGAAATTCAGAAACACGAGCAAGAAGAAGAAAATAATTGTTAGGAATTTGGAATTTGGTGGCCTGATGCACATCCCGCCGCTAAGGGTGCATCACCAAATATTAAGGGAGTTGGCTAACTCCTTCAAATTAGGGGGAAAACAGACTGGAAACCGGCTACGGTTCATTTAAATTAAGACAAATAACAATAGGGGTTACGCTTGGCATCAACGCGTCAGGTAACTCGCTAAAAATTATAGGTATATATGAGCCATATTCAGTTGTATTTCAATTGATGTTTGGGTGTATTTGAACTGATTTTCATACTATGTTGTTTTCTTTTTTGTAGGAGATCTATTTCCTCAGAAAGTGAATTATAAGGATCTTTCTGAAGATGACAAACAAATTTTTAGAAGATTCTAGGGTAAGACCTTCAAAAATCTGACAGATGAGATGATGGCTATTGCCGTTGATAATGAACAGGATCGCCTCATGTTCAAGAGGATTTTCATCCTCTATATACAGATGACGTTCCTGTTACCAACAACAATAAACAAAATCTCACCTGTGCACCTGACCCCAATTTTCAAGATGGACACAATAATAGAGCGAAACTGGGGAGCACATGTTTTGAATTTTATCATCAAGGGCATAACAGATTACAATTTGAAAAAGAAAAAGGCAATTAATGGCTGCCTATTTGCCCTGATGATAATTTACTTTCATCTGCCAAAAAATAAAGATAAGAAGAGGGCAGAAAGACCTCCAGAACCTTGGATTGCCAACTGGACTAAGGAGCAGTTGGTTGAAAGAATGAGGGCAGAAATGGAGGATCATATGGTAAGTGAAAAAAATATCTTGGGTGTATTTTATTTACCTGAATACTGCTAACTAAAATTTCTAATGTTTCAGGGGATTGTAAAGATGGCCGACACAAAGGAAAAAATGAAAGAAATAAAGAAAAAAGAAAAAAAAGAAGAAACCAAAAAAACAAAAAAAGGAAGGCAAGTTCAACATCATCATCTAAGACTGAAACAACTGAAAGTGACCATTCTACCTCTGACTATGAGACTGAAGAAGACTCAGAGGATTCAACAAGAAAACAACCCACCCGAAAAGCCAAAAAGTAAGTAACATACTTGGGTGTATTTTATTTATCTATTTGGGTGTCTTTTGTTTCTCCATTTGGGTGTATTTTGTTTATCAAGTTGGGTGTATTTTGTGCATTCATTTGGGTGTATTTTATCCCTTTTAGAATGTTTTTAAATAATGATTATTTCCCTTTCATAATGGAGTCCAAAAAAAGAAATAAGACTCAGGAGGATTCTGATTCAGAATCTGAATCAACTGATGAATAATGTTATGAAATTATTACTCCTTTCCTTTGGGTTTATTATCAAGATTTCATGTATTAACAGAGTGTCTCTTATTAACATATAGAAGCGAAGAATCATCACCAGTGGAGAAACAAAAAACAAAGAAAAAATTCAGAGAACACAAAAAAAGTTAGCACTTCTTTGGAGTTTTTTTTATCAAATTAATTTTGTATTTCTAATTCATACTTATTTTTTCCCCTCAGGACACAATCCAAAAAGAAAAAGGTCGTTGTTGAGGATTCATCTCCTGAGAAAGCTCAATCCTATCATGTGTACAGTACTTTGTAAGCTATATTACCATCTATCATCAAAATTATATTTGTTAACATGTTCTTTTATGCATGTACTGTCAGATCTGAAATTGGAACTGAAGATTTAGATGAATTCTTAAGGGAAAACAATAAAAAATCTGCTATAGAGGGATATGTCTTGTTAGGGTGTATATTTTAGATTTTAGGGTGTTTACTTTGCTAATAATTGTTTCTTGTTTCGCAAGGAGAAAGAAGCTGACCTGCGATCGACGGAAGGTCACTATGTCTAATCTGAAACGTAAGAAGCTTTATTTGATAAAATCTTGTTATCATGATTTAAGAGTATGGTATTTTTTGTGAATAACATGTACTCTATTATGTTTAGAATACCAGACGTAAACTTGGGAAGTGATGATCCTTCCTCTCAAGGACACACAGAACAAAGTAGCGTAAACAAACCGGTAGAGAGCATGTAATTTCTCTTTCAAATAACCGTTGCTTTTATTCTTTTATTACCTTCTACTTCTAATTCTGTATATATTTTTTTAGAAAAAAAGCCCTTTATTCTTTTATTCGAGAAAAAAAGGCAGGAATAAAAAGCAAAAACTGCAATATGTAAGTTCTCAAAAAACAAAGCCTGTCTTTCTTTTGAATTGTTCGGGTGTATTTTAGGTTGAGTCTGTTTGAAGAGTCAGCCAGTGAGTCGGCTGAAGAGAATATGATGGTTGTGAGGGAAGAGACACCGTCCGAAGGGCTTGCAATGTGAGTTTTTCAAAAATATTTCAACCTTATAACCTTTTTATTTTCAAAGGCATTGTTAACCTTTTATTTTTATTCTTATTTAGAGTTCCGATTCAAGTTTGTCTACCACTGTCCCAAACAACCACTATGCCGAAAAATGAACAAACACTTGAGATAGAAAATGAACCAACCCCTCTGCTACAAATTGAAGGAACTACAAAGAGGTAATAAATAGTGTTGGGTGTATATTTGGTTACAATTTGGGTGTATATTGTCCCTGTTGGGGTGTATATTTTCACGATTGATCCAGGACTAGTTTTTTTACATCATGATTAATTTTATGTATCATGCAGCACTCCTGAACCCCCCCCAACAACTTGAAGAAAGCACACCCACGCTTCCCCCAGCTCCATCTAAAATGTAAGTTCATCAGAGTAAAATCAATGTTTGGTTATCATCCGTATATTCTTATTCTTATAATACGTTATACATGATCACGCAGTAATCCAGCCCCAAAAGACACTGCTGCGCTGATGATGATGGCACGGACAACATCGTATGTTCCTAAAATAGATTCGTTGCCATCATTCAGCCTTGGCTTGACTGATTCAAGCCAAGAAGAGCAACGCAGGAGGGAGCGTCAACGCAAGAAAGAGGGAGGGCAAAAACTCCAGAAATCCCACAACTGCTAGAACAATTAGGGGATCTGGTACACAAAATTGCAAGTGGTAGGGTGACAACAAAAGAAAAAAGTCTGCAGATTCCAATGGAGAGTAGTGCAGAGAGTTTCGAGAAGTTTGAAACTCCTGCGAGGACGAATGAAGTTACTTCTGACATAAAAGAGAAATGCTACGTTTGAGCCATACGAGTGAAGACATACGCAAATGGACTAACTAATGAGTTTGATACCATCTGCACACTCCAAGCCCAAGATAGATACACTTTGTCAAAACTCCACCTTGCATCACTTGCACCTGAAACGCATATCGAAGCTGAGGTAATATTATAATAACATTAATGTTTTTATCACCAAAATTAACTGCAATGCTGATTGATGTAAAATTAATTTCGGCATCTTTTTCTAGATTGTCTCTGCCATATGCTTCATCCTAATCCAGCAAAAGATTAAGAGGTTTCAAGAAGAAGTATACTGTCTCCCCCTGGTATTGTGGTAAGGGTTGCTTCAACGAATTTTGGTTGTATTTTCTGCATTTCTTCGGGTGTATTTTCTGTCTTATTTTGGGTGTATTTTCTGTGTTCAATTGGGTGTAAGTTGTTTATTCATTTGGGTATATTTTCTGGATTCGTTTGGGTGTATTTTCTGTATTCATTTGGTGGTTCACAATTTTTGTAGAATATGGCCCTAGGAAATCATCCGAAAGGGGTATTACAGCCTAATAACAATAAGCCGTTCAGGGTGGAAGACTACCCAATGTTTATACCCTTCTTGGACCTTAAAAAATTAGCATCGCATCGTTATGTAAGTTTTTATTTCTAAAAATTCTTATTATCATTTTTTACTTATGTGCCAAATAAACTAAAACAGTGTTCAATCTGAACATTTTTCAGATTTTTGCACTTGTTTGCCATTCACAACATTGGTGGTTATGGTTGGCTGATATAAGAAAGCGGAAATTTTATATAGTCGACCCATATCACACGAAATCTCCGTCCGATGAGAGAACTGCCCTGAATACATTCATTGTAAGTTGTTTCTGTGTTCTATATTTTAAGAGTTGGGTGTATTTCTGTTCAATATAAGGTGTAACTTTGTGCTCCTTTGGGTGTATCCCTTTTTTTGAAATTATTCATGTATTACTGATTTGTTTTGTGTTTTAAGGGATATGTAATTTCACGAATTAAAGTATATGCTGGGGGCACCTCTGAAGACAAAGGACAAGGACAAGGAAATTAAACCACCATACCTTAACATCTCGGACCAAAAGACAAGATATGAATCTTTCACTCTGAAAATTAAACTTTCCTATATGTAATTTGTAATTTATTTTCTTTGTTTTCAGCTATGACTGTGCTATCTACGTAATAAAGTGGCTTGAGATATTTGAACCCGCAGACATTAAAGGCAGAAGTATGAGTGGGACAATTGGACCCAGGTAAATATGTTTAAAACTAAATAACTTTGTATTACATTTCTCAATTAACATGGTTGATTAAATAGAATATTCTTTTTAACTGTAGGACGAGGTGGACCACTTTAGAGTGGAATATGCTTCCCGGATTCTATTCCATGACATGAATCTAGACAAAGCTGAAACCATTAGGAGAAGTAATGCAATAAGACTGTCCAAGCCATCCTCGTTGTTATTGAGTCCGTATTGTCAGATAGATTCTAAGGATATTGACACTGATTAATGTAAAAGTTATATAGTCCTGTAACAAATTGAATACATGCTGTAAAAAATTTTCAATTATAATCCAGTTTATTGTAAAATTTCTTTCAATAATTAAACTCTCTCTACTGTATTCAAAATGTATAAATTACAGGTACTATAATATGAAGGAAAACATCAAACTAAATATATACCCATAACCTGCTATTTTTTACACCCAAAGAAAGTTGAATATACACCAAAAAATCTATCCCCCTGATGCTTTATCCCTTAAACCCTGAATCCTAAACACTTAAAACCTAAACCCTAATCTCTAACCCGTAAACCCTAAAACCTAAACCGTAAACCCTAAAACCCTAAACCCTAATACCTAAAACCCTTAAACCGTTGTAAAAAAAATAAACAATATTTTATAACATAAAAACAAGATTCTGAAGTATATATATATATATGTATATACATGTAAAATGTGAAATACAAGAAAATTCAGAAATACACCCAAAAGAACAGTGCTTTTACACCCATATCCTGTAACTATACACCCAAAGAGTTATCCGCTGCTGCTGGTACCCTGAACTAATAATTCATAACACATCCTTGATATTGGCTGGAGTTTGAATGCACCACTGATGCAGCATCAAAGAGGTTTAACTAAATATAACAAACTCACGTATTAGCTAAACTATTAACGAAAAAAATAAACTCAATCACCACATATTTAAAGAACATCCCTTTTACCTCATTTAAACCTTTCGTTTTCTTCTTTTTTGTGGCATTTGCAATCTGTTTGTCCAACTTTAAACCTAGCCTATTTTTTAGACGTCCTCTTGTTTGAATTCTTGGGGGACTTTGAAGTTTGTTAACGGATTCCAAGTTGGCGTCTTCGTGAGACAAAGAAGATGTGCCCTTCCTTTTGGCTTTCAATGATTCCATCTCAACCATGATGTTATCGTATGCACGGTGTAGAATTGTAGTCAGCTCCTCCGATTCTGATGCAAATTCGCAAATATTTTGTGAACAAAAAATCAAGTGGTCAAACCTCTTGCTTCTTGGCTCCAACAGTAGCTCGTCATGGCTGCTCTTAATGTGTGTGTTGCCTCTTTATCAACATATATGCCCCCTCTGTAGTTGTAATATTTATAGGGAATGCAAATATCATCATATTGTATTGGTGCTTATGTGCATTAGTTGTAACATCCTTTTGGAAATTCCAATAGAGAGAGGCCTTGCAAGTTGTAATTAAACTATAAATATAAGAGGGAATGAAAATATCATGTTAGTAATATAAAATCAGCCATATTCATAATTACTGTTATTTGTTATTAATTGTAGGAAGAGAACGTATTATATAGACAGTAATCTAAAATCACACAAACACAATTATATATTCTTCTTCGCAAAGAATATATGCATTTATTTACTAGTTACAAGTCCCACCCCATAACTTATTATAAAATCATATGGCATGCTAAAATAATATCATAGAAGATATAAACAATTAAATGAGATGAGTTTTAGTTGTTGTGATGTGGGAGGTCATCAGCAACAAGGAGGTAGAAAAGTCCCATAACACCACTATGCAGCTTAGTGTTGCTGTAGTCAACCTCCAAAGTCAAAACTTCACCATTAGAGATCTTGATAAAGCCAGGTTGAGGGTAGCAAGTTGTCATTCCCATCAGGTACCCTTTCTCATTTCCTGCTTCACTTCCATTTCCATATTTTGGTAGTGAATTGCATATGACTCTTCCATCCTGAAATTAGTTAAAGTAAAATTAGTTTGGCAAAAATATCTTGTTTAGGAGTTAAACATCAACCACCAAAGAACATTTATGATTCTATGCGATAACATGAGTATAGTGATGCTCATAGCTAATCCAGTGTCATGATTCTATGCAACTTGTTTTTCTTTATCTTTATAGGTGGAGTATCTAACTAATTCCCATGACTGTTGACATTTATCATTAGCAACCGTGAACTTTGAACTGTTTATTTGACCGAATCCTCCAAGAACTTAATGAGTCTTTGAGCTTTGGAATTGTTACTTAACATGCTTTATTTTTAGTTTTCAAAGATGGCAGGATGAATTTAATTTTCATTGAGTCTTTGAACTTTGTAGTTGAGTACTTAACATATACTTTAATTTTCTGCATGCATAACTGGATGAATTTAAAAATGTTATAGAACATGCTATACAAAAAACATCTGAAAAAGGAAGTAATGCATCAAATGAGATGGATGTGTGGTATGAAATATTCAGATTTAAAAAGGGAAGAATTCATGGACTTGTAATAAAATTTACTGTAATTGACAAAAGACTTAGTTATCGTGGCTCCAGTTCTCAGTCATCTGATTGGTTGCGAATGTTAAAACATAAAGAAGTAATGAAGAGAATGCAAGAGTAGTTGCGAATGTTAGAACATGAAGAAATAATAAAAAAAAATGCAAGAAGATAACGCTGACTTAAAAACTAGGTTGGAAAAGATAGAAAGAAGACTTGATTTCATTGACTATATGCTTCAAAATCCGATTTCTCAACTAGAAGGTAGACAAATATAGAAGATGATAAAGATGGTGAACGTACGTCTGAAGAGTGATTAGTAGTTTGTGATGCTAGTTAGTTAATAGAGTTTAAATGATATAATTAGTAATGAGAGTGTTGCATACTTATTATTGTTGTCTATGATATTGAATTGATGAGTTATTTTGGTTATTGTTCAAGTGTGTTATGATATTTTGGTTATTGTTTAAGTGTTATTTACTTTTATGTGTTAAAAGTGAAGGTTTTTAGTTTATGGTTTTTCAATATTTGATGGTAAAAATGTAAAAATTTAGTAAAAATGATAATTAAAAAAAAAAGACTAAAATACTTGATTGACAGATCCACACTTAGCGACCGAATTAGAGACTGAAATGTTGGTCTCAAATTAGCGACCGATTTGGTGACCGAGATAACGGCCGCGAATTGGATACCGAAATACTGGTCACAAATTAGTGACTGATTTAGCGATTGAAACGTTGGTCGCTATTTAGCGACCGATTCACTCGACCACCGAATATTTGGTTACGATTTAGCGACCGATATTCTTTGGTGAGGGTTTGGTGGTCCTGTACACAAATTAGTCGCTATTTAATCGATAAATCGGTCGCTAATCCGGTAATTTCTTATAGTATTGTGTTATCAAAGCGTTTGTTCTATATTTAGTTTCATAAATTAAATTATAATTTTATTAATATAATATTTTAATTATTTTTTAAATTATATATTATATAAATATAGTTGATCTTTTTATATTATATAATTATTTATTATTTTTAACTCTGAAAAAAATCAAAATTTAATTCCTGTACATTATACTTTATAACTTCTCAACGTTAAAAAATTTTGATAATTTTTTAGATGCTAATGAGTCAAATTATAATTTTTAATAAATTTTTAGAAATAATTTATTGTTTTATTTTAAATTCATAAATATAAAAAAATGTAGATTTTTTGAAATTTGAACTAAAATACCAAAATTAGATTTCTATTCTTATTATTTTGATCTTTTTAAAATTTTATTTAAATTTAAATAAAAATATTTTTTATTGGTATTTATGTTTTAAAATTAATAAATAATACATAACCGATTAATTTAAAAGTAAGATTTACTACTTATATAGCTAGGATAAACATAATAAATTGAATTAAGTTGATTCGATTTATTACTGATACAATATATACATGATAAATTAAATCAATTTAATTCGATTTATATAAAAATATTCAAGATACAGTATATAACTAATTCTAATTTAAAATATTTATGTAATTTTAAACTCTATTTATTTTATTAGCGTAAATTACTCTACTTTTTTATAAGTAGAGATTTAAAATAGATTCAGTCATTCAATTTCAAAAATAACATATACTAGAGTCAAAATATTTAAGTATAGCTAGTAGAAAATGTGATTTATCATTCTAATCTTATACATTTAATTTAAAAAGATATACCATGATCAAATATCATTCATTGAAAAACGACATCTATATGTATACATTGAAAGCTAAGAGAATGCATAAACGATTCTAATATAATTTAAAAATTGTTTTAATTAAACAGCAATTATTTTATATGAATTTCTAATTAGTAGAGTAATATAACACTTTCATGATGCCAATAGGCATTTACTCCGATTCTCATTCTAAAAGTTATATATTGGAATAAAAAATTGTAAAATTTGAAGAATTCGATACATCGTGAATTCATGACGTAAACCAAGAAAGTTCTTTTTTGGACGATAACCAAAAAGGTTTAAATGGGAGAACTTGCATATAATATTGTTAGTGCTTGCCATTTATAATATAATAAAATAAATAATTATCAAAGTATGTACCCAAAAATTTTTTTTTTGATGTAGTAATTTAAATTATATTTATATATTTTATTTTTGTTCAAACAATTTTTTGTACTAAAGCGTCTTTGTATTATATTTTGTATTTGTATGTAGTATCAAACACACCTATAATAACATACACATCTTTTTCTGTAGTTTTGAAAAATGTTAAGTAAATAATTAATTTTAAAAATAAGAAAAAAATATATTATTAATTTAATATTTAAAACTTATATAATTTAATTTTTATACATTATTAGTATAAAATAATTTTGCATAAATAATCAATCATATATTGTTATACCAATAAAAAAAATTAATTTTTAAATTCATTATGTCATCTTAATGTATGAATTAGATTGAATTATCGTATTAAATTTTTTATAATATTTTTTTACTTTTTGTATTTATGTTATATATTTATTTATTAAAAGTAACTACTAAAATCAAATATTTACTTACCAAAAATAGATATTTATATATAAATATATGTATTATTTAATTTATTTTTAATACATATTTTATATTAGAATTTAATTAACTTGTGTTATAATAATAGAAATTTTATAATAATTTTGATGTATTTAATACATTAAAACATAAAAAAATATAAAACAATTTTTTTATAATATACTTAACTTATATCTTTAGATACAAATGATCAAAACTCTTTTTATTAATAGCTGATAAATTTGGTGTTCACTATCATTGATTTGTTAAATGTAATTTTTAAAAACGAGTTACTAGACTTTGCTCAAAAATTATTTTTAATATGGTGATAAAAATGATATTTTGATTTAAAATTGATATTTAAAGGGTATTATAATATTATGGATATGTAAAAAATGTGTCCCCAGCTCCTAAATTCTAATAATCCAATATTGGAAAAAAAAGGTTCCACAATGATATGATTTGATCAATATAGGTTTTATTTGGTGTTAATGTTGTTCATAAAATATAAAGTATAGTCACAATTAATATAAGAGAAATATCTGTCAAAATAAGAATGACTAGTAACTCAAATTTTTATTTAATGACATTTTTTTATTGATTATGAGTATAATAAGAAATTGTGGTAAAAAATATTTTTTAAAAAAATTGTTGTGAAAGCTCGGAAAATAATGATAAATTAACAGGGCATATGGCATCACCAAATAGTGAGAATATCTTTTGTATAGTTCAATGAAAAGGAGCAAAATGAATATATATATATATATATATATATATATATATATATATATATATATATATATATATATGACACAATTAATTAAGAAGTTGTGTTGAGTGAAAACTGAAAACCCTACTCACAAAGTCAACCGACTTCATTTTTTTTAAATTATTTACCCCCGTTCTAGGAAAGTGTTTTTATCATAGTGAAAAACTCAAATACAATAGTTTTTATGTGAATTTAATAGTAGATAATTATTAAATAATAATTTAGTTAAATTTATTAAATTATTTAACAATTTTTATTATTAATTTTAGAGTAAAATATTATTTTTATCTACGAAAGTTGAAAATACTGACATATTTATCTATAAAAAAAGAAAATTATCATTTGTACCCATAAAAAATTATTTTTATAAGCAAAATTATTCAAACTCTAAAAAATTAAATAAAATTCTTAAACTACCATTCTCTCTACTACTATCATTATCATCTCCTCCCCTCCCCCCTCTCTCTCTCTTTCTCTCTCTCTCTCTCTCTCTCAATATTCTCATCTTTTCCCCACTGCTGCCACCACCACTACTAACCCATCCTCTCTCTCTCTCTCCTTTCATTTTATGAGCTCGTCGCCGCCGCCATAATCCGTCAACTCTGCCAACTCCTTCCTCTTTCTCTTTCTCTTACTTTCCTTCTGTGTTTTGCTTTTCTCTCTTTCTCTTTTGCTTCTTCAAATTCTCAACTCAGAAAAAGGACTTCACCATCATCAGCAACAACAGAACCATCTTCAGATTCTTTGCCCCCACACTCTCTCTTACCTGCAAAATCTCTTATCTTCACCACCACACCACCTCCTTCACCCAATCAACTTTCTAACCCTAACCCTCTTCACCCAGCCACCACCCCTTTTTTCCTTTCTAATCTCAAATCCCACCACCACTCCCTTCACCCAACCACCACTCCCTTTCCCTCTAAAACTCACACACGGAAATATTACACACATACCCCCACCCGAGGAAGAAGAAGAGAAGAGGAGGGGGAGCGAGACCGCACTGGCAACGTGGGGACTCGCTGCCGCTATCGCATCATCGTCGCTGTTGTTAAGGGAGCCCAAAGAGGAGATGCGAGCCAGAACCAAGGAAGGGGGAGCTGTCGCCGCCGTCGCTCCTGCTGCTGCCGGTTTCATCACATTTGTCGCCGCCATTGATTGCGTCTGTTGCTATCGTTGTCGCTGGTCTGGAAGGAAGAGAGCACGCAAGAGATCGGAGAAGGAGGAGAGGACGACGACGCGCAAGAACTATTTTTTCTCTGCTTTTTCTATTATTGTTGTTGTTGTTGTTATTGCTGCTGCTTTATGTGAAGAAGATGATGATTGATGTATAGTAGTGGAGGTGGTGATGGTAGTGATTTGAGATTAAAAAGGAAAAGGGGGGTGGTGGCTGGGTGAAGAGGATTAGGGTTAGAAGGTGATTGGGTGAAGGAGGTGGTGTGGTGGTGAAGATAAGGGTAATTTAGGAATTTTAGGTAATTCTTTAGTATTTGGATAATTTTGTTATGCGAAATCCATATTTCATGGGTACAAATAGTAATTTCCTTTTTTTATGGGTAGATATGTCAGCGTTTCCAACTTTCGTGGATAGAAATGATAATTTACTCTCAACTTTATATAAAGATAATTGTAGATGAATTTTTATCTTTTAACATACATTTGGTCTAAAAAAATATAAATATCTTTCCAACATAATTAATTTTTTTATTAGTGTTTTCTAAAAGAGTATATAGTTCGAACTGAATTCTTCTCTAGTTTTACACAATTAATTGAGCTTTTATGTAATAAAAAATAAAAAAAATATAAATAGATAATGAGAATAATAGTAAATAATATAAATAATGGATATGTCAGATATTCAATTCAATAAGTATGTAGATGATTATGTTCATTATTTTTAATTGGATGGTTATTCTTTTTAATTTGGTTTATTCATGCACAGTTAATAATGTGTGGATTTTCAAATTCATTAGGTGTGCAGATGGTTATCTTAATGTTAGAGTTTAGGGATAATTTAAAAGTGGAGTGTTTTTTTATTTTATTGGACTAATTCTAAAACCCATTGTTCACATTGTTCACAAAAGTCATTGTTTACCTAACAAAATAAAAAAAATAATTATGCGTAGCAACCTGTGTAAACTTTTCAATCCTGTAGTTACGGTAGTGGAGGAGTTGAAGGCTTTTACCACGTGAGGAATTTATGAATGGACGTTTATTGGCCAAAAGGGCGAGAACGGTTACCATGGAGTGTGTATACAAGATTGTATCTTGTAATTAATTATCAGTTACAGAAGTAGATTATAAATACTAGAAAGTTTTAGGGAATAAGGGTTGGAATTTTAACTCAGAAAACACTCAAACATATTCACATTCCCAGCAAATTCCTGAGTCTGCGATCGAGTCTTTTTTCTATAGGGTTCCTTCCATGTTTTTACTCTTTCAATTTATCTTCTTGTAAACTTTATTTTTCAAACAAATTTATCTTTCAAACATTTCTTTAATTTCAATGTTCAATTTACATTTCAGCGTTCAATTTACATTTCAGCGTCTTTAAGTTTCATGTCAAAGCCCTTTGACTCAATCAAAGGCATTTTACTACTTTCTTTTAAGTTCAACGCAAACGCTTTCAATTCATTCATTTACCTTTTTTCGAATTTATGGTTTTAAACTTCCTTTATCTTTTTACGAACTTCAATTTATTTTTTATTTTCAATACTTGTCTAATCGAAGACACTTTGATGCACTTTTAGAAAACTGATACCTGCAAAGAGGAGTAAATTTCGCTCCCAGATCATTAGATATCAAACCACCATCGATTTGCTAAAAATCGACAAAACAGACTCATATGTTGTGCAACTTTTTTAAATAGTTAACAAAATTTTCATATAATAGATATCACCTGTACCTTGGAACATAGTTTAACCTCTCGATAGACTCTCTTGCATGGATGTCATTCCTTTTCTTCTCTATCATAAACAAATTAATTTGAAAACTTAGCATACGTTAAAGTTTGACCTGCTTTAAATTTTTTGTTGGGTTTCATCCATACTAAAAACATTGTATCTTTTCCTTTCTCTTATTTCATGATTTTTTCAAGATTATCATTGTCTTTAATTTCACTCATTTTTAAATTAATTATATTTTTATTTAATAATAATTATAAACTCACTTATTTTTTTCATAATTATATAATATTTATTAATATTATTTTTTAATAAATACTTGTAGTATATAATAATACAATAAATATAAATTAATTAATAAATTATTAAAATTTAAAAATAATAATTATTTTAATATAAAAATAAAATAAAAATATTTATAATAGAATAAAAATAATAAAATATTTATTATTTCTGTTTTATATTATTTTAAAATAGTTTAATATTTTTAAAATATTAATAAAATTATATATTTTAAATTTTAATTTTATATTTTTAATTATTTTTTATTTATATAAAATAGAATCAATCAATTTAATCAATAATTTATTGATTAAACCAATAATTCAATAATCTAATAATTTTATCTATTTGATTACGGTTCAATTCCGACAACTAGGTTACATAATGGTAAACCGTAAAGGTGCACCACTCTTCTTTATATTTTATTATTTTACATTTTGTTAGGAATATTAAAGAAAAAAAAGGAGAAAGAAGAAAAAGGTAAAATGAGATTGCGTGACAGCATGAGTGACCACATTCCTTATTAGAGAAGATGGTCGGCGGTGGAAAGAAACATTGACCGAGACCAGTTTGAGAGATCGAAACCCATTCTTGTGTTGTGTGTGTGATTTCCCCAATTCAATTCCAATCAACTGTTGCGGTGACCGGGATCAGATGACGTCAGGTACGGCTATGGCTGCTACTGTCTCTCACATTCACCCTCAGCTCTCTTGCTCCACCGCCCTTTACTCTCACCGCACCCGCACCCTCCAACTGCTCCGGCGATCCCACCTTCCATCTCCTTCCGTTCGCTCCAAGGTCTCACTCTCTCTCTCTCTCTCTCTTCTCTAACTCTATTCAACATCTATCAATTTCAAATTCTTAGGTTTTTTCTTTTTAAAGGAGATAGATAGCTAGCTGAGTTTCAGAGTTTTGCTCGAATTGCATGCAAATGTCTTTAGATTTTGTGCATTTTGTTCTTTGTCAGTAATGTCCATAGATTCAAATCAAGTTAGTCAGATCTAAAGGAAGGCTTCCCGAAATCATAGCTTGCCTAGCTGAATTCTTGCGTCAAGAATATATAATATTTTAATCGATTCTCCTTAAGTAGCAATTAAAGGATAATTGCCATTTTTGTCTGATTAAATGGAGAATTCACCTTTTTACGTTTGGAGGAGGGTTCATGGATTAGTTCATCACTATATTTAGTATTGAAGATGTTCCTTCCTAATGGAACTACTTCCTTACGATTTGTTTGATTATATTCGAGCTCTGGTCTTTGCTTATAGGTATTGTTTCGCTGAACTTAGTGGAAATCATAGTGAATCTATATGCTTAGATTGAATATGCCACTCCTGTCCTTTGAGATTGTGGGGGATGGTGCTAGACTTTTATAGTAAGTTATAATTTAGAAACATGCTTGCATTGCATAAGTAATGTACTTTTTGCTAAATGAAAATATGCTGGAGCAATTGTTTGATATTGATACTAAAACAGAAAGCATATCTCATATAGTTATCAATTGTTATGAGTCTGGAGAGGCATGGCACAGATACTTCCGATTCTGATACCAAAACTACACTAAGTTATGCAGCTGATGCAAAAGAAAACCATGATGCTGAAAAGATAAGCTCTGAAGAGGCAGCAATGGAAGGCATCAGTCAACAGAAAGGCACTGCTAAAATTCACGATTTTTGTTTAGGCATTCCCTTTGGTAAGTTTCATTGTTTGATATTTCGCTTGTTTGGTGACTTTGTTGTTAAACTATGTTTGCTTTTGTGGTGGTGGATACAACTTTGCTTAATTGCACTTTAGCCCAACTAGTTATCAGTGGGTACCACTTATTAGATTTTTGTTGATGAACTTATGAGTGTAACATCTATTACATCAAATGTAGTTTATGTTTAAATGCAAATATGTAATATTTTTATCTTTGTCTTTTGTTTTAGGTGGATTTATTCTAACTGCAGGGATTATTGGATTCCTTTTTTCACGGAGCACCGCAACACTCACCAGTGGTGTGCTCTTTGGCGGTGCTTTACTATTCCTCAGCACCCTCAGCTTGAAGGTCTGGAGGAAAGGAAAATCAAGTTTACCATTTATTCTATCACAAGCAGGTATAGGACTTCGTCATTTTCAAGACATCATTATTCATTGCTCTTGGAAATAAAAGAAAAGAAACTTAAGATCGTGCAGCTTGGTGATGTCCAATTATCAATTAGATAATTGTTAGTTCATCTCTTGACATGTTGCTTCCTTATTTTGCAGCATTGGCAGGAATCCTTATGTGGAAGAACTTTCAGAGCTACTCATTGGTAGTAATCTTATTTTGACAAATTCAATTTTGACAAAGTCAGCTCTTATCATGTGCCTATTTTTCCATAGTAAACTTATTTTCCCTTTTCTTGATGCAGGCAAAGAAAATATTTCCAACTGGCTTCAGTGCTATTTTAAGGTACCTCAAGCTGTGGCTTCTTATCTATTAATTTTCACTTTTGTCTGTGAAACTGCTAATTTTCCTTTTAGCCTCTTTGTTGCGACTTGCGAAATTATGCCTATTTTGTTTAGACTATTTATGCATGCATGCAATTTTTGTTTTCAGTTCTGCAATGCTCTGTTTTTATTTGTATGTGCTTATCTCTGGAGGAAACCCACCACCTAAGAAATTGAAGCCATCTGCCAGCGTGGCATGATGAGATAATGAAGGTTTTGTTACCCTATGTGATGTGGGACATATGGTTGTTTTGCTGCAAATTGAAGTAAGATTGTAAGCTAGTTTGATTAAGTCACTTGTGAAAGTAGATCAGCAAAGAGGTGCCGATTCGATTATTGCTTTGAATTCCAAGGCACTTATTGGATTCTATATCAAAAAATGAAATTTGATGAACTAAAAACCCATCTGCAATTTATACTCAACATAGATACTAAGTTACATATGCATCTAGCATGAAATTTGGACCTGAGATAGGAAATGGATTAAACAGCGAGGGAAAATTCAGTCAACATACAACCCATTTATATGATTCTCTTGTCTCATATATGGTATAACATTCTTAATGAATGCTTGAAAATTGAAACATGACTAGGTCATGTCAGTGAGGATTTGATTCCCATTGGTCACACACTAGGATGATGAAGTACATCTTCTATCTAATTTGCTGTCTTGTATGCTAAGATGCTGCATTTATAATGGAAAGGAATGCTGAATAACACCTGAGCTTTTAGAAAGGTTACCCAACAAAGTAAATCAACCACAATTCCACAAAAAATGCAAGTCTATAACAAAGCACAACATTCCAATGACATACCACATGTCCAAAAGTGTCTGATAGACACAAGATCAAATTACAGAATCAAACTGGTTTTACAGTTAATGCAATCAACCAACTAAAATAAAATGCATATCCCTAGGATTAGAAGAATTCCAAAATGCGAGCCAATACCGAAAGATGCATGGAGCTTGAAGGTTTGAAGCTACAATATCAACCTAATTTTTCAAGTATCAAACTAATATGGATTTCATATGTTTGTAATTAAACTCTTGGTCCAATTGCCTCAGAATGGTTTTGTAAGCATGCTAATTCAACGTACCTATTACACGTTTCAAAAAGCTTAACATTTGTTCTACATAATTGATTTTAGGAAAAACAACTATTTATATTTATGAATTTTATGAATACTGACAAAGTGATTCTGTACAACAAAAGTATCTAAATTTTAATTTTTTGTTGACTTTCTAATAAAATTTCTAAATCACCCCACCCTTTATCTTCAACTTCAACCTTACCACCACTTCTTCTCCAAATCCCAAATTTTCATAACAATCACCGCCAAAATATTCCTACCATCTTTGGAACTCTACCCTCTTCTACATCTAACACACCCAATCCTTCGTTGCAGTGACGGATCCAGAAAATTTTGTGAGTGAGGACAAAATATACATAATATGATAATAATTTTTATAATTATACTTTGTTATTATAAAATATAACTAGTCTTTAAATTATCTAATTAATAAATTAAAATATTAAAATAATAATTAAAATAATAATATATAATTTAAAATTTCATTTTTTTAGGTTTTATATTTTAAAAAGATTAAATAATTTTTTCATTGTCAATACAATCAAATGTCTTTCTTTTTATATATGTCATTAAATAATCATTTAAAAATTTATCTCTCATACGATTACGAAATCGATTCTTTATAATATTCATATTTAAAAAAAATTTTCAACTGATGTTATCCAGAAAAAATTAAAGTTAACTTAAAAAAAATATTAATGAATAAACAGTATTATTTTGATTTCTTATATATTATTATTATTATTATTATTATTATTATTATTATTATTATTATTATTATTATTATTATTATTTATTTAACCATTTTTATTTAATAATTAATATAAGATTAATATTTTTATTAGTCATTTTTAATTTAATATTAAAATTAGTTTAATAAGATAATTTATTTAATTTGAAATAAATTTAACAGAATAATTTTATATATTTATAATCAAATATAATAAAATATTAGACTGAATTCTATTGACTATCAAATATTTAGATTAAATGATATATCATTTGTTAAATATTAAAAGTTTTTTTGTCACTTTTAATAAATATAATATTTATTAGTTATTTTTATCACAATTTTCAAATTATTTAACGATTATTTTGTCTGCGTCTAAATCTTTTAGATATCAAATTAGTAGTTACCTAGTTACCAAAAAAAAAAAAAATAGTAGTTACCTCTATTTTAAAAAATAATCAAATATATATAATATATATACACAGCATAACAGTACTATTCACTGAGTATATAAACATATTTTTCAAATTTTAAATTTATTTATTAGTCACAATTATAAAATAACAAATTTATAATTATTTTACTCTTTTTTCTTTAAATGTTATGGTAACAAATTTATTTAAATTTTGAATTGTTATTTATTTTTTATCATTGATGTTAATGAGTGAAATTCACTTATAATGGGATCAAATTTGATTATATAATGAGGGCAAATAATTTTTTTACTATGTATTAATTAACAAATTTTTAAATTCCACCGGGTGCATTTGCCCCCACTCCCTTCAACATAAATCCGTCCCTGCTTCGTTGCCTACCCCTTTGGCTTCCAATCCTCTACTGCTGCCCTTCAAAACGGCTTTCCGTTACACAAACCTTCTGGAGATGACATCATTGTCAAATTGAACGCCGTTGTCGAAGGTCCGGCCTCACCAGCGCGGCTCATGCTTCCGCAACCGCCGTTCCCTTCTGATAACCTCATCACGTTTTCCGAAACTCTCGAAGTCAATGCAAAACGCGTATCACACGACTCCACTATCGTGATTTGTTCTCTCGGTATAATCTCCTTCTTCAATTTTGACGACGGTCCTAGCGCGGCCGCTACCTCTCCTCTTGCATGATTGCACTTGGCTTGAAGAGGAAACATGTGAATTAACAAAATCTCCATTTTTGAAGCAGGCCATGAGACTAAAAGAGATATGCAGCAGCAACAAAAAATGCAAAATGTACGTAGGTCTCAACTTGTTGACGGAAGCAAAAAAATATGCATAAGCAGCTGCAAGAATATCAAGGACTTCATCTGAACCACGAGATCGCTTGTCTCCAACTCCCTTCTCCACGATTGGTCCTTCTTCCTTCATGGTGATTATTAAGAACACGAAAAGAATTTTCATTAGCTATGGAAACAACACCAATCTCAACTCGAATTTGTCGCATCTCCATGAGAAATAAGAGGGAATTCGAACAGAGGAGGGCCACGGGGGAGGAGAAGGAGAATGGGAGACCTTGTAATGGTGAACAATCAGAGGGGTGTTTGGGCTACAAGATTTGATGAAGACGTCGGCGGAGGTGCTAGGAATTAGGAAACAAGAGATTTGGAAAAGAAGAGAGGGAATAGAGGTGGAGTTGAAAATAAAGAGCGAGGGTAATTTGAAAATTTATTAAAAAGTTAATAAAAAATTAAAATTTAGATATTTTTATAGTACAAAATTTATATTTAATAGGTATAATACTGATTTCTTTTATGAATATTTTTATTAATATTTATAAAATTTATAAGCACAAATAATTATTTTTTTTATTATTATTTTTTAAATAGTTCCACTAAAAGTGACTATGATTGATAGTAACAAATTTTTACTTTTTCATAATCAATTTTAGATACCATAATTGATTTGAGAGTAAACAGCCAAACATATCTAAAACTTAAAAAATCATTTTCCCACCCCACCACAGTAGAATCAATTGTAACTTTGTCCAATGTATTTCTAAACACGGTCTAAGTAGGATGAACATTTGCGCTTACATAATAATCTAGCCAGGTGGAAGGGTGCACTGAAGTTGCGTTTGGTTGTTCTTATCCACCAGGACATAACACGGTGACATATCTCTCTTATTTATAACATAGTATTTTGCCAAAAAGTTAAAACAAATTTTTATAATTTCGTCTCTTTCAAATTTTTTAAATTTCTCTTTCTACTCTCATTACTTTGATCACCAACAATTTCTTCCTTATTAGATGTCAAATTGGTTTTTAATGAGAAATGTTTTTATGTGTTTTTGCTAGTTTCTTATCAAATATATTATATATGTGAGATTAAAAGAAAGACAGAGAAAAAACAAAAAGAAACAGACAAAAAATAGAAGAGAAAAAATAGTTGATAATTAATGAGTTTTTGTAGGAAATTATTTTATAGTATGTTCTCTTGTTATTTATAAAAGTTAGGAAACTATATAAATGAGTAAAATCAAAATGTATTTAATTCAATTAAAATAAAAGGAATTCACATCCATAACAATTATTCATTTTTTTTTCTTTAATAATTATACAGCGAGTGTATTATTGTGAGTAATGTTCAATTTTATATTACTTTTTATCTGTTAGAAATCAAAATTCTGCTGCAGACTCAATAATTGGTATCAAGAGCCAACATTATATTATTCATTATTTGAGTGGTAAAATTTAACTTTGAATATAATGGCTTCTACTAGTAGTAATGTCAAAGTAGACAAATATGAAATCGAGAAGTTCAATGGAAAAAATAATTTTTTCTATTGGAGGATGCATATGAAAAATCTGCTTATATCACAAAAGTTACACAAGGCACCAGCGGAAAAAGAGAAAAAAACCGGAAGGAATGAAAGATGAGGATTGGGAAGAATTAGATCTTGAGGCACGGGCTACAATAATCTTATGTCTTGAGAGGGATTTTGCTTTCTTGGTGAACGAAGAAACAACTGTAGCAGGCGTTTGGATAAAGTTAGAGAGTAATTTTATGACAAAGACTCTAACTAACAGGATCTACTTAAAATCCAAATTGTATACATGCAAGATGAAGAAAAGCACCTCAATCCGAGAATATATCAATAAGTTTGATAGGATCATATCAAACTTAAAGGATATAGATGTGAAGGTTGATGATGAAGACCAGACACTCATATTGTTACTTTCATTACCGAAGTCCTATGAAAATCTGGTGCAGACATTGATGCTGGTAGGTGACACTCTGACCATGGATGAGACGAGGGCATCACTTTTAGCGGATGATCTACGTAAGGTTGCTACAAGTGTAATGTCATCTTCAAATGGAAGAGAGTATAATGATTAAGCACAAGGATTGTTCGCGGCTAGAGGAAGGACTAATGAAAGAGGAAAAGGTAATAAGCATGGAAAGTCTAGGCCAAAATCTAGACCTCGCGCGGAGAGAACATGCTTTAAATGTGGTGAGGCTGGACATTTCAAAGCAAATTGTCCAAATAAGAAGATAACTTTCAAGAAACAGAACAACGACAACCCAAAAGAAAAGCAAGAAGCAAGCTACGTCTCAAATGATGAGGAGGATTGTTACTCTGTAAAGAACAATCTTATGAAATCTCCGTAAGTGAATTCTTGATTTAGGAGCCTTTCACCATATGTGTCCAAATAGGAAGTGGTTTACTACCTGTGAAAGAATAAATGGTGGCATAGTTTTAATGGGCAATGATCATGCTTGTAAAAATGTGGGGTTGGGTACTATAAGAATCAAGATGCATGATGCAGGAGTAAGAACCTTAAAGGATGTGAGGCATATTCCAGGCTTGCGGAAAAATCTTATCTCCATAGGTTTGTTGGAGAAAAATGGCTGTAAAATAGTTGCGAAAAATGATGTACTAAAAGTTGTTCGTGGTTCTTTGGTAGTGATGAAGGGAGTTCGTCACGGTAATCTTTATTCTCTTTAGGGGACAACCGTCACAGGTGAGTTAGTAGTTGAAATCGGTGGAAGTAGAGATCAAACAAATTGCACAAGAATATGGCACAGGCAGCTTGGACATATGTCAGAGAAAGGTCTATCATTGCTTTGTGGACAAGGTTTGCTGAAGAATATGAAGAAACCACAAATAAAATTTTGTAAGCATTGCGTGTATGGAAAGGCACATAGGGTGAAGTTTTCTACAAGCAAGCATAAAAGCAGAGGGTTGTTAGACTACATGCATACTGATGTTTGGGACCCGGCTAAAGTTACTTCTAAGGGTGGTTCCAGGTATTTTGTTACTTTTGTTAATGATTATTCCAGGTATGTTTGGATTTACTTTCTCAAACATAAGAATGAGGTAATCGATACTTTTAAGCGATGGAGAGCAATGGTTGAAAACGAACAGGTAGGATGCTAAAAACTCTACGATTTGATAATGACACATAGTACACAGATGGGACTTTCAAGGAGTTCTGTGACCGAGATGGCATTACAAGATACTGGACAGTTAGAGAAACACCACAACAGAATGGAGTCGCCGAACGACTGAATCGTACGCTACTTGAGAAGGCAAGGTGTATGCGCTCTAATTCCGAGTTAGGCAGAGAATGGTGGACAGAATCAGTTGCTATAGCTTGCTACATAGTGAATCGATCCCCACATTCTTCTGTAGATGGAGACACACCTTATAAGGTGTGGTCTGGAAAATATGCAGATTACGAGAAACTCAGAGTCTTTGGATGCACAACCTATTATCATGTCAAAGATAATAAGTTTGATGATAGAGCTAAGAAGGCAATCTTTTTGGGGTATCCAAGAGGGGTTCAAGGATATCGCCTTTGGAGTGTAACTGATTCTAAGTTTGTAATTAGCAGGAATGTTACATTTGATGAACAATCTATGGTAGCTTTGTCAAAAGATATGGTGCCAGATGATGGTTGGTTGCTATGGAGGAAGAGATTCAATCTCTTCATAAGAACAAGACATGGGATGTGGTCGCATTGCCCGTGGAAAAGACTGCAATTGGTTATAAGTGGGTGTATAAAAGAAAAGAAGATCCTACTAAGTCAGATGATATAAGATTCAAAACTAGGTTAGTAGCAAAGAGATTTGCACAGAAAGAAGGTGTTGATTACAATGAGATATTTTCTCCTGTGGTGAAATACACTTCCATACGGGTGCTTTTAAGTCTTGTCGCTCATGGTGATCTTGAGTTGGAACAACTAGACAAGAAGATTGCATTCTTGCATGGTGACTTAGAGGAAGAAATCTACATGTATTAACCTGAGGGTTTCAAGGTTGAGTGTAACGAAAGTCAGGTATGTCGCTTGAGGAAATCGCTATATGGATTGAAACAATCTCCTCGGCAATGGTATAAGCGATTTGACTCCTTTATGTTAAAACAAGGTTTTTCCAGAAGTAATTATGATTGTTGTGTATACATTCGTAAGCTTCTTGGAGGTGATTATATCTATCTTCTATTGTATGTGGATGACATGCTTATTGCCTCTAAGAGCAAGGTAGAGATAGATATGTTAAAGGTTCAACTTGGTAAAGAATTTGAAACAAAAGACTTGGGTGCTGCATGACAAATATTAGGCATGGAAATTAAAAGAGAGAGAGATCAAGCAAAAAATTATTTTTAAGCCAAAGAGGATACATTGAGCGCGTCATTGAAAGGTTTGAAATGAAAAATGCTAAATCGGTAGTAACGCCGTTGACTCCACATTTTAGGCTCTCTGGTAAACAATCTCCCACAACAGCAGATGATAAGGCTTACATGAAAAATGTACCTTATGCTACTGCAGTCGGTAGCCTAATGTATGTTATGGTGTGTACACGCCCAGATATTTCACAGGCAGTCAGTGTTGTTAGCAGGTTCATAACAAACCCGGGTAAGGCATAGTGGGAAGCAGTCAAGTGGATATTAAGATACTTGAAGGGTATCATTGACACAGGTTTATGCTTTAGTGGAAAATCATGTCAAATCAGCGGCTTTGTTGATTCTGATTATGCTGATGATCTAGATAGAAGACGTTCTACGACTGGTTATATATATATAAAATATAAGGTGCTTCAGTTAGTTGGCGATCGATGTTACAAGCTACAGTGGCACTATCTACTACAGAAGCTGAATACATAGCAGTAGCAGAAGGGGTGAAAGAAGCATTGTGGCTAAGGGGTCTTCTAGATGATTTGGGGTTGAAGCAAGATTGCGTGAATCTGAGTTGTGATAGTCAAAGTGTAATTCATTTGGCTAAAAATCAGGTTCATCATGCTCGTACCAAGTATATTGATGTAAGATATCACTTCGTGTGCGATGTTATAGAGAAAGGTAACATTTCTCTTATAAAAGTACACACAGATGAAAACTCTGCTGATATGTTGACTAAAGTAGTGTCAGGAAACAAGTTCTAACACTGTTTGAGATTGCTCAATATTGCTTCATGTTAGGCATTACATGGAGAAATAGAGGAACTACGATTGGTTTGATCTTGAACAAAGGTACGTAAGCAGTCATTGTAAAAATGATACAACCGGATATAAATACCACACTTTATCGTCCAAAATTTGAGTAGATTTCAAATTGTGAACGAGGTGGAGAATTGTGAGAATAAAAGAAAGACAGAGAGAAAACAAAGGGAGGCAGACAAAGAATGGAAGAGAGAAAATGGTTGATAGTTAATGAGATTTTATAGGAAACTATTTTATAGTATGCTCTCGTGTTATTTATAAAAATTAGGAAACTATATAAATGAGTGAAATCAAAATGTATTCAATTCAATTAAAATCAAAGGAATTCATATCTATAGCAATTATTCATTTTCTTTCTTTTTTCTCTTTAATAATTATATAGCGAGTGTAATATTGTGAGCAATGTTCAATTTTATATTACTTTCTATTTATTAGAAGTCAAAATTCTGCTGCAAACTCAACAATATGGAAAAGGTTTGGTAACAAAAAATTTTCAGCCATAATTAGCCAAAAGTTTCTATAATTTACTTCATTTATATCACTTAATAATAATTTTATTTTTTATCTCACTCTCTTATCATTCTACTTATCATATCTTTATCAATTCTACTTATTAATTATAATATCATAGTCTTTACTAGTAGGCATTCTTGTAATCAATACTTAATATTCCTTTTATAATTTAATTTTTATATTTAATAATAATAATAATAATAATAATAATAATAATAATAATAATAATAATGGACGGTAAATATAATATACATTAATTGAGTTAATTACACTTATTCTTTGTTTTCCTTAAGGCATTTAATATCAATCAATAGAAATACGAAAAAATCATTAATTCTTTGTTTCCGTTAAGACATTTACTTGCACTTGATTCTTTGTAATATATACTTTCCATTAATTTAATTATGATCATTCAAAGATCATGACTATAATACCATTGCAAGCAGAATAGTGTATAAGTCAAGAAATTTTACAAGAAGTCGCGTTTATCGTTGCAAATAATATGACATTTGAATTCGATCTTAATACGGTACTTATGGTAGAAGGTACTGATGAAGAATTTGAACAACAGACGGACTCACCCGATAAGGTTGTTGTCAGTCAACCAATTCTCGAGAATATAAAAAACCACACTAATTTTAATGAGGTATGGTATAACTGATTTAATTTTTTTTTGTGCTTTTACGTGCATTTATAATTATATTATATACTAACTAAGTTCATACATATAACATTCGTACGTACATATATATATATATATATATATATATATATATATATATATATATCCATAATTACATACAACTAACATCTAAAAATTAAATTCATGTTTATTAGATATTACATTTATACACATATCATTTTTTAGTTATTGCATATGTAAATATAAAGTTAACACAGATGTTTTTTAAATTTTATCATAATTGAATTTAAAAAAATATCAAATTCTTAAATTAATTTATTCAATTGATAAATTTACACATAACATCTATAAATTCATACACATAACATCCATAATTTCATGTTAATAACATCCATAATTTGTATTCATAATATTTATAATTTCATACCTATAATGTTTATAATTAATATTATCAAATTTTAAACTATACGTCTTATTGTATTTTTCAAATTATCTCATATGTGCACTAATAGATAATGATTTTAATTATTTTAATATTTTTATTTAATATTCATATGTATGATTATTTATTGATTTTAATATGATGAGTTAATAATTATTTTTAAAAAATTATTTTTAATTTTTGTTTATATTTTATATTTTATTTTTTATTTTTTAATCGTCTATATGTAAAATATAAGTTGTATATTAGAAGTTGTTAAAACTTTTTAATTTAATTTCCATATTTTTATAGAGAATTATTGCATTTTAATGGATAATAATGTGATTAATAGATGTTATGGATTTGATTTGAAAGAAACTGAAATTAATTTTGGAAAGAACATTAATAACTCTAAACATACAGCAAAATAATAGGTGATAAGAAATATAAGTGATAAGAAAGTATATGTCACTTGCTTATCAAGAGAATACAAATTTTTATATAATATTCCTATATTGTAATTATTTTTTGGCTACCTAACATCACTCCAACAATATATATTTACCTGTATTTATATCTATTTACATGTATGCCTTTATATCTGTGTCTTTATTATTCAGAGACAATAAACAAACACAACATCAAATTATTAGCTAAACTATATTGCTTTGAAGAGGACCTGTAAATTCAATGCATTCCACATCATTTGGACTCAAATGGTCAATATAATGGAGCGTCTTGATCAATGGCAAATTAATGATGAACATGTTCGAAACTATAGGCATATCAATAGCAATTATGTTATGGTGGAGGAGAATCAAGTTTTGGCGGGAACCCAATAACTACTAGGGGTCCATGTCAAAGAAAAAGTTTACATGATATAGGATACCATTTATAGATCAAAAGATCATTTTAATTCTAATTTCTAAGAATGTGGTAAAAGTTTTAGTTCATAATCTTGACCCAAAGGAAAAAAGAATTTTTTAGTTCATCATATGGACATATTCTCTTCAGTCCTCATATTACCAAATTAAGGAGAACCTTCAATGATGGAAAGAACATTGAATTTCAAAATTATCATGCTTTGAGATGACACTCTTGTATGGAATTTCTATCCTCAGTACTATGTTTTGTTCGTAAGCTTAACTTCAATTTAGAGATGACAGATAAAAAGTTGTTCTCTTTTTATTGTCAACATCCATTCATTAACTAAAAATCAAGGTTCTAAAAACCGGATGAATTATCGAATCGTTTTAGTCATTGATTTATTAGTTTAATTAATTCAAGTGTAGTCTAATAAAAAAAATTATTTTATAATAAAATAATAAATAAATTATAAATAAATACTCTAAAATATAGTTATAATGTAACATAAATTTTAATGTCTTCCAAATATAAATTATCACATCAACCAAAATCTAATTTAACATATGATTTCATAATTATTAACAATACCATTCAATATATCACTCTTGAACTCGTTAAGATAATCACAAAAAACAAAAAAATCATTGAATTAAACCTAATTAATAACAAATATCCAATCATTTACTCAAAGCTAAGCTTAACATCATAGCATGATAATATTATTATGTATTATATTATTTAATATCTTTTTAACAAAATAATTAATTATTAAAATAATCAAATTTAACATAGTAGAATAATCAATTTTTTTATAATAGTATAATTAATTTTTTTATAAATAATAATAATAATAATAATAATAATAATAATAATAATAATAATAATAATAATAATAATAATAATAATAATAATAATAATAATAATAATAATAATAATCCTACAATTTTAACCGATAAAAACTAGGCCCTAATCAATTTGGGAGTTTAAATTTCATTTTCTATATAAAACAACTTATTAACTAATAAACCAACGAATTATATTTAAATAACATAATTTTTTTATATTCATCAAAAAATCGTAAATTCAAATCTTACTCCTAATTTAAATAAAAAATATTAACTAATAATAAACTCTTAAATATAATTTAGATTCGTGATTAGTTTTTAATAAACAAAGAGTAAAAAACACAAATAAACTAATGGAAGATAGTTGTTATATGAATAAGCCAAATTGAAGATTGATTCACGAATGAGTCAAAGCATACTTATATGTAATTCGAACCTATTTGGTTCGAACTCCAATTGCATATAAATCGAACCTATTTGGTTCGAACTAGACACACATAATTCGAACCTAATTGGTTCGAATTACACACGAATTGGAACCTAATTGGTTCGAATTACTAAGGAATAAGTGTGAATATGTTACGTGCATGGGATTATAATTGATGAATATGTTTCGTTTAAGGAGTTTTAAAGGAAATGTCTGTTTAACACACGTAAGAGAATAAATTAGTCTATAAATTAAATTAAGCAAGACATGATGCGGAAATTAAATAACATCAAAACGCAATTATTAAAAAGGATTTGATTTTAGAAACATTTTTTAACTAACGCAAAAAATTAAAACTAAACAAAGACTAATATATTTAAAAAAAAAGCCTAATTTTTTATTACAATAAGTGATAAGTAAAGTACAAATAATATTAGAAATCAGAAGAGTACACTAACTATAATTTAGAGAAGTTTAGAATTGGTCTTAAAGATATTTTTTATAAACTTTATATAATAAATAATTTTTTCGTATATATTACACCATTTTAAATTTGTTCCATTTCAATGAATATATAATTTATTACAAAAAATTTTTAATGTCAATAAAAAATTTGATTTTTATCTTTTACGTGTATATTTCTTTAGCTCATCGCTGTTTCTAGAGATTATATAGTTAAATATTGGAATTAAATTAAAAATACACTTTATATATGCAATTTGAATATTATTTTAATTTTATTCTTAAATTTTATTTTATTTAACTTTATTTAATTTTAATTTTATTTTATTAGGATTTAATGTTCTTTAATTAAATTGAAGTAAGGATAAAATTAATACAAAAAAATGTAAAAGTAAATTGAAACGAAATGAAATTTAAGATTAAAAAACTAACACAATTAAAGATATAAAATATTTTTTTTAAATTTGTAATCAAATTATTAAAAAAATAAAAAGGATTTGATTTTAGAAGTATTTTTTAACGAGGCATACAATTAAACCCAAGCAGATACAAATATATTAAAAAAAATTATTTTTTTACAATAAATAATAAGTAAAATATAAGTAATCTTAGAAATTAAAAGAGTATATTAATTATAATTTAAAAAGTTTAAAATTAATTTTAAAGATATTTTCTATAAACTTTATATAATAAATAATTTTTCTGTATATGTTACAACATTTTAAATTTGTTTCATTTCAATTACAATCCCATGCTCGTAATATATTCACACTTATTCCTTAGTAATTCAAACCAATTAGGTTCGAATTATGAGATAGTCTAATTCGTGTGTAATTCGAACCAATTAGGTTCGAATTATGTGTGTCTAGTTCGAACCAAATAGGTTCGATTTATATGCAATTGGAGTTCGAATCAAATAGGTTCGAATTACATATAAGTATATTTTGATTCATTCGTGAATCAATTTTTAATTTGACTTATTCATGTAACAACTATCCTCCATTAATTTATTTGTGTTTTTTACCCTAACAAAAATGAGGGAATAACATAAAAAAAATGTGCCCCTATAGTATAGCGGAGAGAAGAAAGAAAAGGTCAATGCCTAGGATCCCACAATGGGAGTGAACTATGAACTATCACCTCCATGTTAGGTGTGCGCTTCCAAAGGTAGAAACCATGCATGGACCACATTGTCAGTTAGATTGGGCCTTTGCCACGTACACATCTGACCTTTTATTCGGTTCATGAATCATGACCCTCTATCAAGTGCCTCATACTTCTAAAATCTAGTGAAATCAAATCTTTCTAAGTGTTTCTCTGAAATAATTTAAATTTTAGTGAGGTGATAGGTAAAATAATATTAGAATTTCTCTGCACTTAATTTTAAAATTTGAGCTTTTTTATATATAAAAATTTAATATTTATATTTAAAAAATGAATTTAGCTATTTCGTCTCCTAAGAACACATTTTAAACATACAATAATAAAAAAAATTTAAGGTTTTAATGTATGTATTCAATATATTAAAAATATAAAAAAAATTAATAACTTTAATAAAATAATTTTTTTATGTTGTTTTTAACCTATACCTTTAGGACACCAGTTAACAAAACTTTTAAAAAAATTTGACTAAGATTGATAGGTCTTGTAAATTTTATATCTTCAATTAATAAAGTTGATAAAAAAAATTATGAGTTGTTAAACTTGTACTCATTATATATATAACAATGCTATGATGACTATCGTTACAGTGAATATGATGATCATATAATTTTATCAATACTTAAAAAATATTTTTTAATTTTAAAAATAAATATAAAATATGTTGCAAAATTATAAAAAAGTATCATTTTAATTTTAACAATATTTTTTAAATGTTATTAATATTGTATAGTCACTATAGTTATTATAATAATAGTCACTATAAACACACACACACACTCTCTATTTATGAAATTGATTCATGACAAAGATAAGGCTACTTTTTTTTTGCCATATCATGTCTAGTTCATAGTTAGGTTAGAGGCCCATTTTGCAGTGTTTGTTATCTGGGGCATGCAGTTGAATTTGTTATTGAAGACTTTAGAAATAGATAGATAGGGCATGTATGTTTTTATAGCGAAAGAAGGGGACAGCGCACTAATAATAATAATAATAATAATAATAATAATAATCTTGAAGCTAGCATTGTCTTTTGTTAATAAGGGTTTTGAGGTGGGGTAATTCCTTTGCATGCTTTCTCAACTCTTTTTAAGTAGTCTTTTCATGTTATTGCCATTGGCGACATATATATGCACTCTCAACCATTATTATTGGCGATATATATATATGATCATCAAATTGAAGCTATTAGGGTATTAGCTAGCTAAGCTAGTTGCATTGTTGTCTCCAAGTATATTTATAATCCTAATTAGTCACAACTCACACTATGTTTCTCTCGCTAGGGTTTGTCTTCCACACCCTCAAAATAATGTGACTTTGGTTAAAATAATCATATTATATTAGAAATAAAGTTCGATTATATATTATAGTCCATGAAATTTCAATGTGTTATTTTGTTTAATCAATCATATTAGTTATACACTAAAAATTAATTATTTATATAAAATATATATTGAAAATATATAAAATAATATATATTTGTGCATAATATACAATGACAAAATTAATAATTAATTTTTGTGTGTATTTAATATTTTTGTATTTGAATGTATATAATTGATGAAGATATAAAGTTTTCCCGCACATGCAATTTCTTTACATTAGCAGCAGTAGTAAAGTTCGAATATAATATCCAAGAATGCAGATATTATTAACATTGTAATTATTGAACTCGGATTGACAATCGTGAGTATTAAAACTATTGACCTATTCGCTATACGAAAATGTTTGCTAATAAAAAAAATTAGTTAAAAATAGTAAAATTTTATCTTATTTAATATTTATTAATTATTTAATAATTAATAAATATTAAATAAAATAAATTTATATTATTTTTTATTTCTCTAATATTACTGTTGGGTGTTGGGTGTTATATATATATATATATATATATATATATATATATATATATATATATATATATATATATATATTATTAGGATCCATAAATTAGGCTGCCCCGATTAATTTGTATATATATATATATATATATATATATATATATATATATTTAAGAATTTCGTGTTTAATTTGAATTGAATGTTTTTTTTAATCTGATTTGATTATAATTTTTAGAGGTTTACAATCATATTAGATATATGTTAAATTAACCACAAATTTAGTTATTAGTATGAAATATATATTAAAATATAAAATATAAAAATAAATCAAACTATATATATGTGTTAATGAGTTATAATTCAAATGATGACAAAAAATTTAGGAGGGATAAATTATACTACGGGATTTGTGTCCGTTTTTCTTTTTTTAATAGAAATTCAATGTAATTTATATATAAATATATATGAATGCTTTTTATTAGAATTTAATCTCCCATTTGTTTTTTTTTTTTTGGGTGGAATATGATTTTATTTTATTGAGGTTTAGTTTTAACTTTTAGAAAAATGGACTAAAGCTTGAGGACACATGAATAAGTCTGTGGCAACTGCTGTACCCATTAACAAATGTAAGGTTATTTCTTCTTAAAAGAGAATGTTAATTTTTAATATATATATTTTACTTTGATTAAATTTGCTAATGTGCTTTAGTTCGTAGACTTATGAGTTAAGGCTTTCTGACTAAGTCTTTAGTAGATTATATTGATAATCGATAAAAGAACGATATCAAAATGAGCACTTCGCACGTAAACAAATAAAGTTAAAAAAAAAAAGATCAAGTTATGCACCACGCACTTATTAAAATGTAGGGCATAGAATAACCTAAATAGACCTATAAATTAGAGATATGAAATTCTATTGTTATTATAACAAACTTGCATTGTTTAGATCAATTATTCTGAATTTGAAACATGTTTCATCACATGCATGCTTTGACGAACTTAACAATACATAGTGCGCATACATGGAGGATGCAATATGATTGACATTGATTATTGATAATTGAAGTAAATATATATACATATATAGGATGGGAGGTGAAGTCTATATTCCTATGCAGGATAAGATATACCTTAGCTTATTTGAACCTTTTGATCATATGCATGTGCACACAACTACGGTCATTTCCTACTACAATCACACAATGTCATGCTACTCCTAGCAAAGTTAATTTCTTACCTACACATACTATAATTAAGGCTTATTGTGTGTGTGTATATGTATATATAACAAGTGTATGCCCATCTTTTTTGGATTTGAATTCTCTAAAGTTTGAATTTCACTTTAGAGAGTAAAGTGTGATCTCTCACCATTGATTGCATAAGTGGGACCAAGAATAAATATGAAAGAAAAACTATTCAAAAGTAGAAGATCATACTTTACTGTCTAAAGTGAAATTCAAACTTTAGAAGATCCAAATCTTATATCTTTTTATCTTTTTGAAGTTATTTTTCAGTTTGATAAATTAAGAATGAACTTGTTGCCAATTTCAACTTTAATTGATTTAAGGATTTATTATTAATTAATAAATTATTATATATAAAAAACGAGATTCAAATTTTTTGATAAATAGATAAATGAACTTATTATTCCATCATAAATTGATTGTATGCCTATATTAATTAGTATATAAAGTTACAATCATTATTTTTATAAAGACGTATTTATATAAAAATAATATTGCAAACTGTTAAATTGATTAATATTTGACCAAATTATTTAACGATTCATAATATATTTGTTTCTGAGGATAAGAGAAGACAAGACATTGAGAACAAAATATAAAAAAGATAGAGATATAAAATTTAGTGTTTTTTGTATTTCGTTCGATAATAAAGTAGGACAAATTATGTAAATCTAATTTATTTTATTTTTTATTTAAAAATTTGAGAAGAAACATATAATTATAAAAAATTAACAAGAATAATAAAAGAAAAAATAAAAAATAAGTTATCTTTTGTTAGGATTTTTTATGTGTTTTTTATCAGAATAGATACAAAATATACTAGTTCTGTATCTTTGAACACAATATTTCTATATATGTTTCATCTGTCAAACATAATTTTATATCTCCTGTATCAATATCATGCTCCTGTAAACAAATACAACTAAAGCGTCTTCTTAAAAAGTAGCCACCTTACAGGTACAAGTTGCTGGCGGGGACATATATTTGTGTCATGGTTATAAATCAAGAGCCTATAAATGAGCCTTTTTGTGATCGCTATCAAGAGCGGTTTTCTCTAAGTCATTTTCAGGTTAGAAAACTCACCACTCTACATGCTTTCCAATTTGCTTACACTACAACCTATAATGCATGTCATGGCACATAATCATTCTCTTTTATAAATTATAGTTTGATTTATAGAATAACTAATGTTAAGAGAATTGCATTTTTACAAAAAAAGTCCAAATGATACAATAATATTAGATAATAGTTGTAAACTTGTAACAAGGGTTTTAAAATAAAATAGAAATAAAGCTAATAACGTAATTAAGATCGAGTATATTTAACATATTCCTTCATCATTATAAGCATATACATATATAGATGTACCATCTTAATCGACAAATATGAAAGATTTGATATGCCCTACTAATATTATTTGAGACGTTGAAATAATTATTCTGGATTATATATTCAGGCCATGAACGTGATGAGAGTGATGAATGATGACCCCAAAATATTTTCTCTCTCCACACACTTAGCATGGAAACATCGATAGGTATATAAATATAATGCACATAGATTCACAAAATTTTGTTTGATGTTGAACACTCAATGTATTATTGCACTAACATCATCATCATAAGTTAGATCATCACAGCCCCATTTTGATACATATGCCCACAAAACGTAATGGATACATGAATTTGTTATTAGGGTTTAGTCTTACACTCATAATATATAAAGTCATGATTCAATGACCAAAGTTTAAAAAGGTTATAACAATAGCAAATGCTTGAAAGCTACAAGCACAAACTCATCATTTAATTTCCTTTCAACATCACAAGTTTTTTCTAGTCTAGAGACTTTGAATGTGCAAAAATTAAAATGGTCCTCCTCTTGGCATAACATTGATATAACTATGATGATAACGAAATAAAGCGTATGATGATATATCCTGGAAATGCAATAATATTATATGGATGTTTTTCAAAGCTTTAGAACTAGCTCGCTAGTCCGTTTAAACAAATGTCGAAATTTGAATCCTGTTTTATACATACAGCAATTTATTGACCAATAATAAACTCTTAAATGAAGTTCTAATTCGCGACAGATTAATTTGATCAGTCGGAATGGGAGATATTGTAGGTTAAACACTTTGTCTGCCAAAAGCTTAGGGTATTGAGATATCTTTGTCAATCACTTTCTAATAGCTGTATACAGTAATGTCCCAATTCAGCAAGCACGTGACAATGACTTCGTGCCTTACATATATCTTCAAGTCCCTACGGATAAATTAAAGTAAGATGTTTTTTTTTTTTGATAGTTCAAAAACTCCAATCAGGAGAGGAGGAGGGAATTAAAGTATGATGTTATACATGCATCAAAATTTGTGTATAAATTTTTAAATATTTAATTTATAATAATTATTATTAATTATATTTTAATTCTATAAATATATATTTAATACTTGATAGAAATGTATTTGAGAAGAAATTTTTTTATCATTATTAGATTAAAATGCACTTTAGACCATCTTTAACGGTGAGTGCCTTGGCAACTTTTGCCGACACAAAATGAGTTAGCAAAATGGAATAGGTCATTGCACAAGACCCAATGGAACAAAGTTTCTCTGAGGTCCAATTTAGGTAAATAACTTAAATAAGTTCTTTTGGAAAAGGAGCTTAAAATATAAGAACTTTTATTAAAAGCAGCTTATAAATAAGTTATTTTATGTTTGGATTTTTAGTTATAAAAGTACTTATTTTAAAGTTGTAGCGTTTAGATAAATAACTCAAAAAATAAATTTTTTTTATAAAAGAGAATGAATATTAAAATAACCATGATAACAAATACTTTCCAATATTAAATGTTGATTTTACATAACCTAATCATGTGTATGATATGATAGGTGAAAATAAAAAATAATATAAAATGCGTGTCAATGTATATTTTATTGCTGTTTTTTATTTTTTATTTTTACTCCTATTAGAACTCTCTTCTCCTTTATTGAAGTCAAGAACTTGTTATAATTAACTATGAAAATAATAATAAGCTATAAAATTACATATGAAAAAATAAAATTAAAACTGAAATTTCATACCACACTTGAATACAAATTTAATAATAAAAAATAGTGATAAAATGATAAAAAAAATTTAGAAGGAATATATGCAGTAAGTTGATCAGATGTAATATTGTCTGAAAATGTGGAGTATCAATACTTCCATCAGATGTTACGTAAAAATGGTGAGACTTGGAACATTGCGTGAGAATGATGGTGGAAGGCCAGTGCTTCTAGCAGACCTTGTGTGAAAATGGTGATGAAGGATCAGTATTTTTCATAGAGTCAAAAAGGAAAGTAGATTTTTTTGTTTTAAAATTAATTTTTTTAAGTAAGTGGTAGAATGACTTCTCGAGAAGCAAGAAGTCATATATTTCTACTTCTTCAAAAAGCTGCAAATTAACTTTTCGGGAAGTTAAAAGCTTTTTTTAAAATAGTACCAAACACATAGATTGTTACTTTTTATAATCCAAAAGTTAAAAAAGTAACTTCTGCTACTTCCCAAGCGGGCTCTGAATAGGGACTGGAAGTAGCGAATAATAACTTGTCATTTGGCAAGTTATTATTTAAAAAAATAATTATATTAAATAATTAAATAATAATTAATTTAGTAATAATTATAATAATTAATTATATTAAATAATTATATTTTTATTTAATTAATAATTTATATTAATTATTTAAATAATAATTAAATCATAGTTAATTTATTAATAATTATAATAATTAATTAAATTAAATAATTAAATTTTTATTTAATTAATTATTTATATTAATTATTTATGTCATAATTAATATTGAATATTATTTATATTATTATATTAAATTAGCCGTTGTAAAACTAGCCGTTGCAAAATTAGTTGTTGGAAACTAGCCGTTACTATGTTACTGTTATTATTAATAAATTAATATTTTGTTACTCTATATATACCAGTTAGATACACTTCTATTCTCACACTTTCTACTACTCTTCTTCATCTTTTTCCAAGTTTACGAAATCAAAGTTCTGCTAATATTATTTTTTGTTCGAAAAAATGGATCCAAACCAACTCAACTCTTTCTTCAATTACTTACAAAACTTTTCTCAAATTCCAAATACCCAACCACCTTAAACCTCAAACTCTCAAGTTTTAAATCAAAACTTCACACTACCGAATACATTTCAAAATCCAAATCCATAAAATCTTTCTAATTTCATTTTCAAGCTCCTTATAATAATCAATTTCCTATATTCCAACCGCAAAATCAAAATTCACAAACACCACATTTTCTATTTTCTTCCATATTTAACCCTTCTATCGAAAATGTTAGTCCAACTTTCTTGCCGTTTCCAACTCAATTTAGTGCATCAAGAAATAACTCATCTGATGTTGGTGGCTCTTCTAACCCATCCTCTCAAACTCCTATACAATCTAGTTTAAATTCACAATATTCATATTTTGCCAACCCTTGTGGATTAGATGCTATCGGCCTCAATGATGATGATATTGAAGATCGACGGCAAGATAGTATTCAATACCGGCATTGGAAAGAGGATGAGATGCTGATCAGTGCATGGTTAAATGTTTCAACTAACCCTATAGTTGGTATCGATCAAAAGGGAGAAACATTTTGGAATCCAATTCATAGCTACTGTGTAGAATTTTGCTCCGACATGACAAGGTGGGTAGTTGCATGTAAGAAACGATGGTATAAGATCAACAAGGCTGTTGCACAATTTGCTGGTTGCTACGATCAAGCTAGTCGAAACATAAGGAGTGGTTCGAACGCTGATGATATAAAGGAGTTTGCCTATAAACTTTATTCTACAAATTATGGTAAAAAATTCACCTTTGAGAGGCATTGGAACATGCTTCGGTTGGAGCAAAAATGGAGAAGCCAACTACCTACACAGAGTGGCGGCTCAAAGAGAACAAAGGTTAGTGCAACTGGAGCATACTCATCCTCATCAAACCCAGAAATACCGTTGGCTGATGAACCCAGTATGGACTCTCCCGTTCGCCCACAAGGATCAAAGAAGAACAAGCGAAAAGGTAAGGAAAAAGCACAAATGTCTGAAGATTTTAGCAAAAAGAAATCATTGGTGGTTAAAAAGTTATCTCTCATGGAAGATTTTAAGAATGTTAGAGAAAATGAACTAATGGATAAGAAAAAAGAAAGAGAAGAGGAGAGGGAACATAGAGCAAAGATTATGGCAATCAAAGAGAAGGAGTTACAAATTCAAGCGGCAATGAAAGAACAAGAATTACAAACTCAGAGGTATATTAAAGAAATGGAGATAAATGCAAAAGAAAAGGAAATGAAAAGGATGGCCAAGAAAAGGGAAAGGGAAACGGAAAGGATGGCCAAGGAAAGGAAAAGGGAAAGGGAAATGGATATGCAAATACTTAATGCTGACACGTCTACAATGAGTGAAAAACGACGAGCTCTTCATGAGATTACATGTGAGAAAATAATCGTCAAGTGGTTTACTTAATGATTTCTTGTATTCGTAGAGTTATGTAGTATGTTCTTATTTTTATTGTGTATTACTGGTATGTGATGTAGTTTGTTTTATTTATTTTTGATGTAATTTTTTAAATTATTCAATATTATTGTGCCGTTATTGTTCATGAAAGTAACCGTTGCAAAACTAGCCGTTAAGTAGTCGTTGTAAAACTAGCCGTTGAGGAGTAGATACTTATTGCAGACACACTTATAAATATCAACTATGAATGACCCTGCAACTCTACTTTAACTCTTGTTTCTCACCTCGAAAGAGAACTAAAAATTATATTTCTAGATATGGCTAAAAATTTTGATGATATGTTTAATGAGGCTTTGTATGGCAAAAGAAGACGGCAAGATAACACACTCATAGGTAATTGGATCGATGAGTATTTACTCGAAGATTCAGAAGAAGAAGATATCGATAGAAGCTCTATCCCAACTCCTCGTAGATGGATCAACAGAGATCGAGAAGCAGGACATGATCGTCTTTTCCAAGATTACTTTGTAGATGAACCGGTGTATAATGCTGACATTTTTCGACGGAGATTTCGAATGAGAAGACATGTGTTCCTTCGAATAGTAGACGCTCTCTCAAACGTTTATTCGTATTTCCAACAGAGGGTTGATGCAACTGGAAGAAGAGGCTTGTCACCACTCCAAAAATGTACCGCTGTGATGCGGATGTTAGCATATGGCGTAGCAGCCGATGCTGTTGATGATTATGTGCGCATAGGCGAAAGCACTACAATCGAATGCTTGGAAAAATTTGTTGAAGGTGTCATTTCGGTGTTCGAGGATGAATACTTGCGAAAACCAATCCAAAATGACGTACGACACCTGCTACAAATGGCAGAGGATCATGGCTTTCCTGGCATGTTGGGTAGCATTGACTGCATGCATTGGCAATGGAAAAATTGTTCAAAGGCGTGGAAAGGTATGTACATGAGTGGTTATCGTGGGGTTGCAACCATAGTACTTGAGGTTGTAGCATCTTCAGACCTTTTGATATGGCATGCATTCTTTGGAGTTTCTGGTTCAAATAACGATATCAACGTGTTAGATCGTTCTCTAGTGTTCGATAATATTCTAAATGACCGTGCTCCGAAGGTAAATTATACTATTAATGGTAATAATTATACTATAGGATACTATTTAGCAGATGATATTTATCCTGAATGGGCCACATTTGTCAAATCAATCTCAAAGCCACAAGGAGAGAAACGCAAGTTATTTGCATAATATCAAGAAGGGCAAAGAAAAGATGTGGAGCGAGCATTCAGAGTGTTGCAAGCACACTTTGCAATTATACGTGGTCCAGCTCGCTTTTGGGAAAAGAAGAAGCTTGCCAACATAACGAGAGCTTGTATTATATTGCATAATATGATTATTGAGGATGAAAGAGACACTTATGCAGGAAATTTTGCTCAAGACTTAGAGTATGATGATGTCGAAAATGGCTTATCACAACCTCAGCTGGGAGAAGAAGATTTTGAACCATACCATCAATTTCTCCAAAGAAATGCCCAACTTCGAAATAGGCAGCAACATAGACAATTGAAAGAGAACTTGATTGAACACATATGACAATTTCACAATGCTTGTCGTTAAATATAGAGCTTAATTATGTTTTTCTTGATATTAAGTAATTTTACAAATTAGTGTAATCCCAAATTATATATTGTGTATTATTGTTATATATTAATTTATTTAATATTAATATCTTTTAATAGTGAATTATTTTTAAATTTATAAATTTAAATTATATTATTAAAAAAATAATTACATTAATTTTAAGTATTTTAATTAATTAATTAAGTGGAATTACAACAGGGACTAAAGTTAGTTCCTCTTAATGAAAAAGAGAAATATTTTGAATTCTTATTTACTGTTTATGACACAAAAACTGATTTGGAGTTATTTTTTATGACAGATTGACCATAAATAAAAATTGAGATAAGTTCTCTACTAGAGATGGTCTTCCTCAATTTTTACTCGTCTTCTTTTTCTAATTTCACATCTAAGAGATAAGAAATGCAAACATCAATTAGTTATGTTTCTAAACCTTTCACAAGTATGTATGTATGTATGTATGTATGAAAGTCAAGTCCAACCTGAGATGGATGGTAGGGATAATCTAATTATTAACATCACATATTATTAGTTTTATAGTGACTTCACGTTACCAAATGAAAAGAGAAACATTTATGTCATTGCGACCTGAGGCAGTATTTATTTTTTAATTATGTCTAACACAGACATTGATGACATGGGCGAAAGTCGAGCGTGTATTTGTAAAATACAAGTTTATAAAGGACACAACTGTCTTTTGATTTATTTTTTTTGGTTAAACATGGGAGAAAAAAATGTTTCAAATAATGGCATAAGGGAAAAACTCTGCATACAAGCCATTAGGGCTTGTATACTTTACAAGTTCATTAAACAATAAAATCAAATTACGCGCTGCTCCACGTACGACGCGCTACATCCCTTCTTCTTCTCCTTTTTTTTCGATCGTTCTTTTCTCTTCCTTTCGTTTGTTCTTCGTCGTTGACGTTAGTTCCTCCACATATTGTTACGGCACGTTTTCATTGCACCTTCTTCTTCTTTTTGCTGCACGTTCTTCTTCCTCTTCTTCTTCTTCTTCTTCTTTTCTTTTGTTTCTTGCCTTCTCTTTCTCCTTCTTCATTTACGTGCTTTTCTCTCTGTTTTCTTTCTTCGTTATTCTCGATTTCTATTGTTTTTTGACATCAAGCTCTGAAATCGTTTTTGAAGAAGAAGTAGTAGCAGAAGATGAGGAGGAGAAAGAGAAAGAGTTCTGAATTATGCATGATTTTGGGTGTATTTCTTTAAATCCTTTGGGTGTATTTTCTGTAATCTTTTGGGTGTATTTCTATAATCGTTTGGGTGAATTCCTGTAACCGTTTGGGTGTATTTCTGTAATCTCTTGGGTGTATTTTATGTAATCGTTTGGGTGTATTTCTGTAATCTCTTGGGTGTATTTTATGTAATCGTTTGGGTGTATTTCTGTAATGCTTGCCATTTTTTCTGAAATGAAAAATACACCCATAGATATCAGTAAGATACACCCATAGATATGAGTCAGATACACCCATAGATATCAGTCAGATATCACTCAAATACACCCAAAAGGTTACAGAAAATACATCCAAAGGATTTAAGAAAATACACCCAAAATTCGTTGAAGTACATTTTATGCATAATTCAGAACTCTTTCTCTTTCTCCTCCTCATCTTCTGCTGCTTCTTCTTCTTCAAAAACGATTTTACCACGAAAAATCGAAAAAAAACGAGAAAACAGAGAGAAAAGATGTAAATGAAGAAAAAGAAGAAGAGGAAAACGAGGAAGAAGAACATGCAGAAACGAAAGAAAAGGAGAAGAAGAAGAGTAAGAGGAAGAAGAACGTGCAGCAAGAAGAATAAGAAGAATTTCAGAAACCATGAAAATAAAAAAAAACGAAGAAGAAGAAGAAGAAGAGGAAGAGGAAGAGGAAGAGGAAGAAGAAGAGAAGAAGAAGAAGAAGACGAAGAGGAACCGTTTGAGTGGGGCGCGTATAGTTACGCTCCATTCAAAATGAGTTAATGCGCGTGTTAATGAAATTTGAACTCATAACTTGTAAAACTTGTATGGCCTTTTTACTTGTATGTGTAGCAGGCCCCATGACATAATTAATGATAGTATGGATTAGTAATGAGAATTTTAAACTCGTTAATTAGAATAGATATCAAATTTGATCTCTTTAACAAATTTTAATAATTTTTTATTCTCTAAAAAGTAAAAACTTAATAATTTTTTATTCCCTAAAAAGTAAATACTTAAATATTACTCCTACATTAGATAGATCAGTCCTTCGTTAACTAATTAATTTGTCTTATGTCTATTTTTTTAGATTTATTTGTCTTATAATAAAATATATTAAAAATTTATTGATATAATACGTATATCAAAAATTTAATTAAAAATATCAAAGGACTAATCTGTTTAATAAAAATAATTATCAAAAATTTTTAGAAAATAAAAATTTATGAGTAATTACTCAAATTAGTCCCTAAGAATTTTAGAATCGGACATTCTAGTCCTAAAAAAATTAATACACAGATCGATTCTTAAGATTTTATTCCGGCAGACAAATCAGTCCCAGTTGATTTTTTGACAGAATAATTACCCAGATCAGTCCCCAAAGATTTTAAAAACGGATATTTTAGTCCTCAAGAAAAACTAATGTACAAATCAATTCCCAACGTTTCTCTTTATTAAACATAATAGTCTTCTGTCCAAAAATAAAATAAAATAAAATTATTATTATTATTAGTTGCATAATAATATTGTACCATAATTTTTTGTATTTTCTAGATAAAAATAATAATAAATTTATCTATTAGATTCTTTTATATCACTCAACAATAATAATAATAATAATAAATAAATAAAATTATTAGAGATTATTTTACAAAATCATTCTCGCCGTCTCTATCACGCTATTAGATATTTGAATATCTAATTTCTTTTTTTTATTTATAATTGAACAAAAGCGAGTGAGCCAAAGAGCGAGTTAGGTCTACTTCAAATAGAACCAAGTCTTGCCTAAGCTCTTTAATCTATTCTTCAAAGACAGAAAAAATATATAAATTCAATCTCCTATTCAATCCTCACCATTAAAGGTGAGGAAGATTAATCAAACTCCCTAAGGAAAGGGGATAGGAACGTACTAAATTAACAGGCAGACAGGATTTTATCAGACGAGCAATCGATATTTTTATATTTAATATACTCAAAAGATGTACTATTTTAAAAATATGTTTGTATTAAAAAAAACATGTATTTAATATAAATCCAAATTAAAATATTTTCTTTTAATACATATTTTTTAATACAAACATAATTTTTTTACATAACACATCTTTTAATTATATTAGATACAAAAATATGAAAGAGTTTTAACTTTGAATTTCTTGCAGAATAATCTCTAATAATTTTATTATTATTATTATTGAGTGACTATATATTTTTGTCTAAAAAATACAAAAAATATAGTACAGTATTATTTTACAATTAATAATAATAATAATTTTATTTTTAGACGAAAGACTGTTATGTCTAATGGAGAGAAATGTTGAGGATTGATTTGTATATTCATTTTTTTGTAAAACTGAAATGTCTATTTTAAAAATTTTTGGGGACTGATCTGGTAATTACTTTGTTGAAAAATGAACTAGAAACTGATTTGTCTGTCGGAATAAAATCTTGGGGATTGATCAGTGTATTAATTTTTCATGGGACTAAAATATTTAATTTTAAAATTTTTAGAGACTCATTTGGATAATTACTCAAATTTATTGATATTTACTCCATTAATTAATATTTACCGCCTATAACGAAATCACTTAAGAAAAATGAAACATATGTTCTTATATTTTATTTGGTGATAAACTAGAACAAATTATGAAAATTTAATTTATTTTTATTTTTTTCATTCAAAAAATTTGAGATGAAAAATATAACAATAAAAAATATAATTATAAAAAATTAACAAAAATAATGAAAGAAAAAATAAAAAATAAATTATGTCATTTGTTAGTGTTTTCGTGTTTCCATATTTTTTCTGTCAAAATAGATACAAAATACACTAATTTAATATCTCTAAACATATTATCTCTATTTATATCTACTCTACCAAATATAATTTTATATTTCAGTATTCTTATTTCAGTATTATGTCCCTGTAAAAAATCGCAGCCCAACTGATCCCTTTATTTGTATAGAGATGTCCATAAATTATTAGTGATAAAATCCTCGCTGTTTTCTCTTTCATGCAGAGTGTATTGCACTCGATCAAATAAATAAAGACATATATGACATAATGTAATTACTGTTGCATATGCTTAAATTAACCATTAGGTGTGAGCTTTAGTTTCTAGTACAAACCATTAAGCGGAGAGCATACATATATATGGTTGTGTTAAAAATAGAGCTTAACCAGATAGAAAGTGAAAGTTTTCCGTTAATATTAGTTCATTTTTTTAAATATCTTAAATTTTTTATTTTAAATTTTCTGAAAAATAAGAGCGAAGAATTAATTTAATATTAAAAAAGTTGACTAATATTAATTAATTAAAAATTATTTTACAATTATTTACTAAAAGATCTTCATGTAAAAAAATTTTCAATTCTTATGTTCTTGTGTATAATAAAAATAATTTACGAGTAATTATTTAAATTAGTATCTCCATTTATTCATTAAAAAAGACGCATTTTTTTTTAAATAGAATGGATTTTTTTTTATATCTAACATAATAAATCAAAGAATCTTTAAAAAATGATAAAATAGACGAAAAATTATTCGAAAAGATTTTTAGAAGATGTTCTATTTTTGTATAGAAATAGATTCGCTAAAAAAAACGCTAAAAGAGTTTAATCATAAAAAGAGGATTTTTTACATAAAAAAAGAAAGATGGATTTGTGTTCACATACATAAAAATTATATAGAAACAAAAAAAATCTTGGATTACTTTTTGAAAAAGTCAAAATAATTTTTTTTGAGTAATAAATAAGATTATTTAGTAAGATAAATATAATAAGATAAATATGAAATATAAAAATAAATATAGAAATAATATATATTAAGATATAAGGGTATATAGAATAATATAAATAAAACTAAAAAAAGTATTTTTATTAAATTAAGAACACCCTGTGATCTTCAACTAATTTTGAGCTTCAATATAATTACCGGGGGTAAGGGCTATAGCTTGTTTCTAATATTCAACAGCTTGATCAAACCAAGCCTCAGCAATTTCGGAATCTCCCTATCGAATGGCCTGTTCTCCGCGGTCGAAACGGAAGTGAAATTGCCCTTTTCTCGCATTACCCGAAATCCATTTGCCTTCTTTCATCCCATTTTAATAAAACTAAAAACTAAAAAAAAATGGCAAAATAATTTTTTTTTCAGAGGTTCTCGGGATTTCAAATGCAAGAATAAAATTGTTTATAAATTTTTTAAAAGAAAGAGCGAAATGGATCATCAAAATTTTTATATTTATAAACAAAAAAATAAAATAATTTCCAACTTTAGTGCTACTTATATTCCAAAAAATCGTTGAAAAATTAAGTTATATTGAAGTATATGTTGCTTATTAAGGATGCATATTTAAAAAAGAAAACTAGTTTAATCTTTTTTTCTGTTCGATGAAAATGGAGATGAGTGTTTATGTTTAGTTGTTTATATCTAACTGTTTTTTTTTTAATAGATTATATCCACATGTATGTAAACTATTGAATGAAATATTATCCTAACAGATTTTGTTTCTAGAGTAAAAAAATATTTGTTTTCTATTTAATTATTTTTTTCTTTTTCCTATGAAAATCAAACACCTAGTTAGATGATGTATAGGATGAGTATGGAGACTGTGTTTTTGTATGTGATTGAAAATGACTGATTTTGAATTAATGAAGAAATCTGAAAATTGTATAGTTACTATGGTTCTGAGAGGTTTTAATATTTGACTTAATTTCAGTATTACAATTTTCATTATCTTTTCCTTAATTTCATTGTAGACTGCCTTTATATCTTGGGATGATAAGTTTATGAATTTGTTTATGAATATGAATATGTTGAGGTTCTGTTGATTGTTAAATTATTTTTTTATTTTTAAAATGTGATATTTTAGGAAGAAATATTATTTTGAGTATATATGTTATGTTAATTCACTGTATTATGGTTAGTTTTTCTCTTTGCAAACATGATGACAAGTAGAGGTATTGCAGATCCGGCTGCTGGTCGTGGTCGTGGTAGAGGGAGGGTTTCTTCCGGTACTCCCATGAATTCTAGGTCCTCCCCATCTACTCCAACTACCCCTGTAATGTCACAGGTTGCGGGTTTAGCGGACCAGACGTTCATCATGGTTCTTAACCCCAACTATGTCCCTCCATCTACAGTGACGCTGCCTCCAGTGATAGACACAGGACACTGCGGCCCTGGAATCCTCTCACGAGAGTGAGCATACCGATGCCCCTCTATCACCTCCCATCGTACAGTTGACCTTTTGGTCTGATGGTGACACGGGGTAAGGATCACTTTAAGTCTTCTATATTATGAAAGTGTTTGATATTTGCTAATTACTGAATTGTTGAATATGTTTGATTATTGATTCTAGTTTAGTGGATTTAGAGCTGTAGGTTTGAATGGTTGAAATTATTTCATATTTGTAGTTTATTAAATTGTTGAAATTGTCTTATTATTGATTCTAGATGAGTGGATTTAAGGTTGTAAGTTTGAATTGCTGAAAGTGTTTTATATTTTCTAATTATTGAATTGTTGAAAGTGCCTGATTATTGATTCTAGTTTAATGATGGGTTGTAGGTTTAAATTGCTGAAACTATTTCATATTTATAGTTTCTTGAATTTTTGAAAGTGTCTGAAAGGTGTTGTTTAAGTTAATTGTTGATGGTTAGAGTTTGTAGCGCATTCCAGTTATAGATGAAATTCTGCCAAAATTTTTAAAAATTCCTATTACTAGCTTCTGAAGTTTTAATTTATATTGTGATATTGGTTTGTTTGTGTATTGTTGCTAAGTTTGCGCTATACAATAATGCATGTATTCAGGAGATGATCAACGTCATCAAACTGATGTACAATCATCCTGCCCTAACTACAAGAAGATCCTCGCTAAAATTAGAGAGCGATGGTTTCAGCTGTGGGCGGTAATTATTTTTTTTTTTTAATTTCAAGCCTTCTTAGCTAATTTATTTATATCTTTTATGTTGATTAACTAATTTTAATGTTTCTTTGTGCAGTTGCACTTTATATGGTCCATGTGCATGATATTACCATTAGGAAGATATATGACCATCGAATGGGTCGCTGGCTGCAGCAGATGTTGGAGGATGTTCGTGAAGGGCGGGATCACCTCACAACTTGGCTCTGCCTGGAAATCAAGAAGGCCCTGTTAGTTCATTGGGAGACCATTAAAGGGTTCAGTCATCGACGTTTCACAAACAGAACTAACAAGGAATCGATCAGGTCGTCTAAGTATATCGGCGGTTCAACAACCTTTATGAAGACTAAGACTAGGCTGGTATGTGTGGTGCAGTGTTTTCTAACCCACACAGACTAATCGGCAAGTGCATCGGGTCGTACCAAGTAATACCTTACGTGAGTAAGGGTCGATTCCACGAGGATGGATGGACTAGGCAACAATGGTTAAGTGATTGGTTTAGTTAGACAAACAGAAAAGAGTGTTTTGGTATTCAAAGAACATTAAACAGTAAATTAAGAATTTCAGAAAGCAAGCAGCAATGCGTTATCTATTTTTCTGGATTAATTTTTCTTACTAACTATTTTAATCATGCAAGATTTAATTCATGGCAAACTATACGTGACTAGACCCTAATTCCTTAGACCTTCCTAATCTCCTCTAAAATTCATTAACTGCCAATTCCTTGGTCAATTAATTCCAATTAGAAGGTGATGATCAAATTTCAGTTTATATACTACAAGAATCCTAATTATCTAAAAATAAGGGGATTATATGTCACGTATCCCGTTAAATACAAACAATTAGAAATTCAGGATAATATGTTTTCAAGCTGTTGTTCAAGTAAAGAGCTTTTCTAAGTTTTACAAGAACTCAATTAGAACATGGGTCATACTTCCGTTCCACCCAAATTCATAAAATAAAGAGCGAAAATAATTATTGAAATATAAATCAAAACATGGATTAAATTAGAAAGATCAAACGAATCAATCCATACAAATAGACAGAGCTCCTAACTTTAACAATGGAGGATTAGTTGCTCATGGTTCAGAGAGAAAATAAGGATTCTGGTAAAATGTACCGTTTTTATCTTATGGCATCTAAATTCCTATTTATAACTAATCCTAATAAATTTAAAATCTAATTATCTAAAATTAAAAATAATATCTTTTCCTAAAAATAAGATTTGAATTTAAATTTGAATTAATTAACAAGTCTTCAGCTGATAGGTGGGGACTACTTGATTTGTCCATTCTACAGCTTCTAATCTGTGTTTTCTGGACTGAAAACTGGGTCAAAACAGCCCAGAAATCACCCCAGCATTTTTTCTGCGTTTTTTTGCACGTGGCGCATGTCACGCGTACGCGTCGATGGTCTTTTCTGCGAGTCACGCGGACGTGTCGGTCACGCGGACACGTCGCTGAGCAAATATTCAATTCACGCGTGCGCATCAGTCACGCGCACGCGTCGCCATGTATACCTCCAATTCACGCGCACACGTCAGGCACGTGTGCGCGTCGCTCCTCGCAGCCATCTCCTTTGATTCTTGTGCTGCAGAAACTCCGTCAAATTCCGTCGAATGCTACCTAAAATAAACAAAATTGCAAAAGACTCAAAGTAGCATCCATATTGGCTAAAAGATAATTAATTCTTTATTAAATTCAACAATATAAGTGCAAATTCACTAGGAAAAGATAGAAAAGATGCTCACGCATCACAACACCAAACTTGAACTGTTGCTTGTCCTCAAGCAACCAAAACTAACATAGGTTTAGGATGTGAATTTGCATGAGAATGAGAGTTCGATTAAGCTTATGTCTCTTTTTGTAGTGGGGTTTATAACTGTAATCCTGGATAGGTTTGGCATCTCACTCTCCTTTGAATCAGGAGGATGTCATTGTCATTCGGAATTAGAATCCGGATAATATTATGAATTCTTTTGATCTTTACATTTCAGCTTAATCCTTGAACACAGCAAACTTGAATTTAGTTTATTTTTTTCTTTGGTGCTTTGCACCTTGAGCCTAGCCGTGACTTTAAATGTTTTGTCTCAAGGATTACTTGACACAGAAACACCACAAGCACTTAATTGGGGGACTCTCTTTGAGTCCTATTTTTTTCTTTCAGTTACTCCGAGACAGTGGTGCTCAAAGCCTTTGGCATACTCTGTTAAACGCACTTGGTCTCGACTCTAAGTGTTCTGTCTCAAGAATTACTTGACACAATCACACCACAAGCATATGACTAGGGAAACAACTCTTTGAGCTTTTAATCATGTCTGACCTCCCTAGTCATTGATGCTCAGAGCCTTGGACCTTACTTTTATTATTATTTATTTATTTATTATTTATTTATTAATTTATTAATTTTTTATTTTTTATTTTTTATTTTTTTTGCTGTTTCTTTTGCTTCAAGGATTAAATTTTTGTTTATTTCAGAGAGGTCATAATAATTCTCTAAATTCTTGTTCCTTATACATCAACATCCCTTTATTCAAATTCAAATACGCACTGTTCATATCATGCATTCAAAAATCACAGAAAAGACCACCACCTTTAAGTAAATAAGACTACTCTTAAAATTAACTCAATTTCTCATGCAATACATCACTTCTGTATTTTTTATTTGAATTTAAGTTCAGTGAGTAATACATGAGACATATTTTTAGAGTTAAAGCAATTAGGAGAAAATTAAACTAGTCCTAGGATTCTAACTAATACAGGATTATGCAACAAACAAAGAAAAATAACCGGAAATTGGAACATAACATAGAAAAAGAGGGAAGGAATATAAAATGAAAGGAACTCAACCACCTTAGTTATTTGAGCAGTCGTTTTATTCTTCAGGTTGTACTCCTTTGTGAAGATAATTTGCCTTCCTTTTGTGCCAGAAAACCCATAAGCACAGCATACGCGTGGGTCGCAAATTTTCTTAATAACACGTTCGCGTCAGGCACGCGTCCGCGTGCCATGGATTTTGTGCGATTCGCGCGAAGCCAGCCGCGCACACGCACAACTCTCTATTCGCGTGGCTTGGGAACCAAGAATTTAATACGACGTGTGCGCGTCATGCACGCGAACGTGTGAGGGACCATTTTTTTGCAAATGACGCGCATGTGTCAGGGACGCATACGCGTGAGTAAATTTGTGCCTCTAGCATGCTTCCAGCCCCAAGCCAGCATAACTCTCTGCCCAAACACTCCTTTTACATCGATTTTGCAGGTCACACGTACGCGTCAGTGACGCGCACGCGTGGATGGCGATAAGTGCAAACGACGAGCACGCATGGAGTACGCGTACGCGCGGTCATGTTTGTGTGCCAAGCATGGGTCCAGCGCCACTCCCGCACAACTCTCTGTCAATTTTGTTTTTCACGCACACATGATTGACGCGTTCGCGTCAGTGACGCTTGTGCGTCATGTGCTCTCTCTTTTTTTTTTATTTGAGGTGTTTGGTTCCTGGAATAACATAGCTACATGATCAGAAAATTAGTAAGAACTCAATAAAAATAAAATAAATAAGAAAACTACTACTATGAAAAATAAAAATAGCTAAGGATACAAAATTATCGGGTTTCCTCCCGACAAGGCGCTTCTTTATCGTCACTAGCTTGACGGTCAGCTCTTCTAAGGAGGAAGATCATAGGAGCTCAGCTCTTCACCCCTTACTTTGAACTTCTTTCCTGTGTCTCCATAACGTAGCTCAATATGCTCTAGAGAGAGGATTCTGATTACTGTATAAACCCATGCTGGATTGCTGGTCAACACCACCTTCATTCTTGGTGAGAAACCTTCAGTGGGGATCTTTTTGTTTCTCCATCCTCTGGGTACTTTCTTCTTTTTGGGAACCTCCTCCTTGGTAGATGATGCATTCCCAACACCAAACTTAGGTTTGATGTTAGGAGAAATATTATTGATTGTTGCCAAGGGAGGTTTGAGCTACAGATTCTGCTGTGTATCATCAGGGGTTTTTGAAGGGTTAGATCAATAAGCTCCGTCTGCATGCACCTCTCTTCTTCACTTGTTGAATGTATATCTTTGAAGACATGAAAGACCAGTTGCTCATTATGCACTCTAAGTACTAATTCACCCACTTCTACATCAATCAGAGCTCTTCCCGTGGCTAGGAATGGTCTTTCTAGAATTATAGAGGCATTCTCATCCTCCCCCGTGTCAAGAATCACAAAGTCTGCTGGGAAGAATAACTTATCCACTTTGACCAAGATATTCTCTACTAATCCGTATGCAGGCTTCATAGATTTGTCTGCCATCTGTAATGCTATCTTTATGAGTTGTGCCTTTTGGATTTGCAGCTTCTTCATCACAGATAAGGGCATTAGATTTATGCTTGCCCCCAGATCACATAGGGCTTTCTCAAAGGTTGTGCTCCCAATGGTGCATGGAATTTGAAAGCTCCCTTGATATAGCATCTTCTTTGGCAAGTTATTCTGAATTACAGCACTATATTCCTTAGTTAGGACTACTGTCTCATCTCCCTTTAAACGCTTTTTCTTTGACAACAGCTCCTTCAAGAACTTGACATAGATAGGCATTTGTTCCAAAACCTCAGTAAAAGGAATATTGATTTGCAACTTTCTAAAGACTTCTAAGAACTTTGAGAACTGCTTGTCCTTGGTCTCCTTTTGAAGTCTCTGAGGATATGGCATCTTAGGCTTGTACTCAGGAGCCTTTGGCAATGTAGGATAAGTGTCAAGATAGTCTGTGAATTGATTTTCCGCACGCTTTGGAGGGGCGGGCTCTTCTTCTTCCTTCTTCTCCTCTGGAGCTTCTTTTTCAACTAACTCTTCATTGACCTTGGTCTCAAAGCCAGCTACTTTACCACTTCTCAGTTGAATAACCTTGCAATCTTTTTCAACTGGCTCCTCATCAACTTGTGCTTTCATACTTGCCACTTGTCCACTTATCAAGGTGATAGCCTTGCATTCCTCTCTTGGATTTGGAATTGTGTTACCAGGAAGGCTATTAGTGGTTCTCTGATCAAATTCGTTAACTCTGGTGGCTATTTGACCCATCTGAATCTCCAAATTCTTGATCAATGCTCTGGTTTCCTGCGCAAAACTCTTCATCATTTCCCAATTAGAATCTTCTTGGGATTTAGAATTTGCTTGTGGAGGTGGTTGTTGTTGATGAGATTGAAATTGGCGGTTATTATAATTGTTCTGTTGGAAGCCGCCCTGAGAATTATGGTTGAAGTTCTGAGGTCGGTCTCTCTACCCAAAATTTGGGTGATTTCTCCACCTTTGGTTGTAGGTCTGAGAATAGGGATCATTATTGGAATTTCTAGGAACACTCCCCATGTAATTGACCTATTCAGAAGAGGGTTGAGCATAATTATAATTATTATTTTGCACAAAGTTACCTGTCATGTCATAAGAGACCTCTTGAGGTGGATTTTAGGTGTTGACAGCTGAGACTTGCATGCCACCCATGTGTTGAGTAAGTAGATTTATTTGCTGAAACATAAGCTTATTTTGAGTAAGAATAGCATTAAGAGCTTCTACTTCCATGACACCCTTCTTCTGAGGAGCCTCAGAGTTCATAGAATTCCTGTTAGATGAGTATAAATATTGGTTGCTAGCAACCAATTCAATAAGCTCAATAGTCTCCTCTGGTGTCTTCTACTTGTGCAATGAACCTCCTGCAGAATTGTCTAAGCACATCTTGGACATTTCACCCAAGCCTTCATAAAAGATATCTAGTTGAGTCCATTTGGAGAACATGTCTGGAGGGCATTGCCTAATCAGTAGCTTGTATCTCTCTCAAGCTTCATACAGAGTCTTACCATCCTTCTGCCTGAAGGTCTGAACCTCCACCCTAAGCTTAGTCAGCTTCTTTGGTGGAAAAAATTTAGTGAGAAACTCAGTAACCACCTTGTTCCAAGTATCCAAACTCTCCTTGGGTTGAGAATCTAGCCATAGCTTTGCTCCATCCCTCAGAGCAAACGGGAAGAGCATGAGTTTGTACACATCTGGGTTTACTCCATTTGTCTTCACAGTATCACAAATTTGCAGAAAACTAGAAATAAATTGATTTGAATCTTCGTGGGGAAGACCATGATACTGGCAGTTTTGTTGCACCAAGGTGACCAGTTGAGGCTTTAACTCAAAGTTGTTTGCAGCAATAGGAGGTACCACGATGCTTTTTCCATACAGATCTGCAGTAGGAGCAGAGAAAGAGCCAAGTACACTCCATTGTTGTTCATTCCCATTCGGATTTGCCACATTGGCATTATCAGTATTATTCGGATCCATAGTGGATTCTGCAGCCTTGTAAAGTCTTGTTTGTTGTAAACGCCATCTGAAAGTCCTTTCAGGTTCATGATCAAAGTCTAAGAGATGTTCTTTGTCTCTGTTCCTGCGCATAAACAAACAGAAAACAAGAAAGAATGGGAATCTCTACGTCAGAGTGCAGAGAATTCCCAGTGAGGTAACTTGTGTAAAGAAAAAAATAATAAATAAAATAAATAAATCGATAAAAAAAATAATAAATAGGTAACACCAAACTTAATTTCAGAAATTAAGAAAAATATTGGTGCTATTTATTTATTTTAAAAAAAATTTCAAAATTTTTTTTATTTTTTTTGAAACTGATAAAAATATTTAAAATTAAAATGCCTAATCTAAGCAATCAAACAACTGATAGTTGTTAATCACTATCAATCTCCGGCAACGGCACCAAAAACTTGGTGTGGTGTTTTCTAACCCACACAGACTAACTGGCAAGTGCACCGGGTCGTACCAAGTAATACCTTACGTGAGTAAGGGTCGATCCCATGAGGATTGATGGACTAAGCAATAATGGTTAAGTGATTGGTTTAGTTAGCCAAACAGAAAATAGTGTTTTGGTATTCAAAGAACATTAAACAGTAAATTAAGAATTTCAGAAAGCAAGCAGCAATGAGTTGAGAATAAATTATGGAGAAGATAGTTAAGGCTTCAGAGTTATCTATTTTTCCGGATTAATTTTTCTTACTAATTATTTTAATCATGCAAGATTTAATTCATGGCAAACCATATGTGACTAGACCCTAATTCTTTAGACCTTCCTAGTTTTCTCTAAAATTCATTAACTGCAAATTCCTTGGTCAATTAATTCCAATTAGAAGGTAATGATCAAATTTCAGTTTATATGCTACAAGAATCCTAATTATCAAAAAATAAGGGGATTATATGTCACGTATCCCGTTAAATACAAACAATTAGAAATTCAGGATAATATCTTTTCAAGCTGTTGTTTAAGTAAAGAGCTTTTCTATGTTTTACAAGAACTCAATTAGAACATGGGTCATACTTCCGTTCCACCCAAATTCATAAAATAAAGAGCGAAAATAATTATTGAAATATAAATCAAAACATGGATTAAATTAGAAAGATCAAACGAATCAATCCATACAAATAGACAGAGCTCCTAACTTTAACAATGGAGGATTAGTTGCTCATGGTTCAGAGAGAAAATAAGGATTCCGGTAAAATGTACCATTTTTATCTGATGGCATCTAAATTCCTATTTATAATTAATCCTAATAAATTTAAAATATAATTATCTAAAATTAAAAATAATATCTTTTCTTAAAAATAAGATTTGAATTTAAATTCGAATTAATTAACAAGTCTTCAGCTGATAGGTGGGGACCACTTGATTGTCCATTCTGCAGCTTCTAATCTGTGTTTTTCGGGCTGGAAACTGGGTCAAAACAGCCCAGAAATTGCCCCCAGCATTTTTTCTGCGTTTTTCTACACGTGGCGCATGTCACGCGTACGCGTCAGTCACGCGTACGCGTCGATGGTATTTTCTGCGAGTCATGCGGACGCGTCGGTCACGCGGACGCGTTGCTGAGCAAGTCTTCAATTCACGCGTGCGCGTCAGTCACGCGCACGCGTCGCCATGGATACCTCCAATTCACGCACTCGCGTCAGACACGCGTGCGCGTCGCTCCTCGCAGCCATCTCCTTTGATTCTTGTGCTGCAGAAACTACGTCAAATTCCACCGAATGCTACCTAAAATAAACAAAATTGTAAAAGACTCAAAGTAACATCCATATTGGCTAAAAGATAATTAATTTTTTATTAAATTTAACAATTTAAATGCAAATTCACTAAGAAAAGATAGAAAAGATGCTCACGCATCAATGTGTAGTTTCTTTAATTTTTTTATTATGTTAGTTATTTTCTTTTACATATATATCATTATCAGTGATTCTAATCATATTGTTTCAATGCACATGTGTAGTCGAAGTCATTGGATTGCGAGGCGCAGTTGCAGAGACATTCAAATACACTTATACCTTGAAGGAGAACAAAAAGAGTTTTGCTGATCAGCGGTCTCACGATCATTACGTGAGTAAACATTTGATCTTCTGATATATAAAAGTAGAGATTAACTGTATAGCTGTCTAACTAATCATTGTAACATGCATTACACAGGAGTCCTACACGCAGAGACTAGAGGTCGCAACTCAACAATCTCAGCAAAGTGGAGAGGACACCAACAACTCTGTTGCCTCAGTCGTCGATCCCGATGCAGTTTGGCACGAGACTGCCTCAGCGCCGTACAAGAATCGCGTATATAGGCTGGGATCGTTCTTCGCCAGCAGCCTCTGCACCTCCACATTGAGGCCATCATCCACCTCTTCCACCAGCTAGGCCGTCGACCCCGAGGAGAGCGTTGATTTGAGCTTGCAGGTGTAGAAGCTCACCCACAGCCTTCACCAGCAGATTCAGGAACTGAACGATTATCGGGAGAGGTATCAGGAGATCCTCACACACGTGTGGACATGGACAACTTCAGGCTGGAGTGGAGGGATTAGCTGGAGCGGCTTCAGCAGATAGAGGCCCATATGAAGGTGTACCAGTCTCAGATGTGCACTGCTGGTATCATTCCTACTGTTGGCAGTACCGCTACTGGTGGCACACAGACATCACCGCTTCATCTAGACCACGGAAACGACGACGACTACTACCTGGATATTAGTCATTAGTACTTCTATTTTATTGTTTCATTGTGTTTATTTGATTTATTTGACTTTTAATTTATTTGACTTTTAATTTATTTGAACATTTGATTATTTATTTTAAATGATAGGTTTATATTATTTATAAACTGATCATTAGTTGTGTGAAAAAATAAATTTAAATAAAAATTAATATTGACCATTTATTTCACATTTTTTTTTTAAAATTGACATTACCGTTGAATTTACCGAGAGAATCATCCAACGATAATAATGCGAAAAACAACATATTGTAACACTAACATTACCATCAGACAAATCTACCAGTAACCAGATAGTTTTTTGAGTGGGTACTCTGTCGTAGAATCCAACGGTAATTATCGTCGAACAAAAAAAATTCGACGGTAAGGAGTTACCGGCGAGGTTCATATCGTCCGATTATTTCCGACGATAAATCTGATGGTATTTTAGTTACCGTCGGATTGTATTTAGTTTTCTAATGGTAAATCCGTCGATACTTAGCATTTTTCTTGTAGTGTTCATATTGAAATTTTGTAAAATGTAAATAATTCATATTGACCTTAGCTTGTGGTTGACAAAAACATGCAAATTTGACTTTAGAAATGACTTAGTTCGCATCGCATACAAATTCCAAAATATTTCTTTCATAAGGTACACTAGCTCATTCTCTTCATTATTAAAGAATAATCATAGAATATGGTACGTATAAATTAAATTAAATTAAATTAATATCTTGCATGGTCAAAAATAAATATGGGTTCATTTATTTTGATTTTTTTTAAAATTGTGTATTTTAAAAATTAATTTATAATTTATTTTGAAAATACATAAAAAAATTTTTGTATATATAAATAATTAAATTTGGGATAAATACACAAAAAAAGTTATAAATTAAAAGTTATTAATTTATAAATAATTATATATAAATAATTCGAAGGGACTGTTTTGAAATTTTTAAAATTTTTAGGACTATTTTAAGATATTTTAAACTCTTCAAAAATTATTTTATATGTTATTTTGGAGACTGATTTGTCTAGCTCGCACACATGAGTACTTAACGATTATGTATGTAAGTTGATGTTTCACATTAGTAGTCACTATTATTAGTGGCTAACGAAGTAGGACTGTATTGTCTAAGAAAAATAAATATTGAGGACTATTTTATATATTTTGAAACTTAAAATATCTAATTTTAAAGATTTTAAAAGACTAATTTAGATAATTATTTATAATTTATTAACAATCATTAATTAGAATATAATGATATCGTTTTTGAAAAACTTATAGCTTTTCTCTTTTTTTTTTTGTGAAAGAAAAGCTTATAGCTAAAAGTATAGAATTTAGATCTTTTAAATTTTGAATTTTTACTTTATCTAAAGTGTGATCTCTTATTCTTGAATGATTTATCTCTCATATTTTTTTTTGTCCCATTTATTTAAAAGATCATACTTTATCTTCTAAAGTAAAATTTAAAATTTAAAAAATCCAAATCTAAAAGTATAATATTACTCTCAAATAAGATTTAGATTATTTAATTTTACAGCAGAAAGACAAATAAACAGGGTAATAATAGGTAGTTCTTGTTAATTAATGTACAATAATGTATGTAACTATAGGGGGTTAAAGATGCAACCAATAAACTGAGGATACATATCAAAGAGCATATATTTCATATTTTCCTTAGCCTTAATGATTTTTTTGCTTTTCTACAGCCGTTGGTCTCCTGGGAGAGCACAAAGGATTAGTGCTTGATTAAATAAATACTGAAATGGTTAGCTTCATATTTTCTTGTTTAGGTTTTATGGTGAAAAATTGAGACCACCAAATCATGTCCTATGGAAAGTTTTTATTTATTATTATTATTTTCATTATTACTCCCTATTCGCTCAGCAAACAAAATGCACTACACTATAACATAATCTTTGGTCGGATTTAGGTCACCATAATGTATATTTTCTTTATTTTGAAACAATCATGTTCATATTAGTACTTATTTAGTAGTGAAAACCAAAGGTAATCACATATGATGATAGACATCCATATATGGTCCGCAATCAATGATAGTTTGCATGAAAGCAATTTCACTTATTTATTTATTTATATATAAATGTGCAATGACGAAATATGCTGCTAATTGTGACCACACTAACATAAAACTTTGTAACTTAATTTGCTATTATACGAAGGTTCTCTACTTCTTTAGGTGCAAAGTGAGAGTATATGTGAGTCCACAATAGTCAATATAGATGAGCATGTAGACTATACAAATTAGAGGAATAGTTGTTAGGCAGTTATACCCAATTAATAATTATTGGTTATGCTTAACTACTGTATATATACCCTAATTGTAACTGTACACATTGGCTTGATTCAATAATATTTTACACTATTCTCTCTCTCTCTCTCTCTCTCTCTCTCTCTGATTCTTCCCTTCTCTCTCTCTGAAACTCTGCATCAGATTCAAGATTTGATACCTTTCATGATATCAGTGTTTCGATCTGAAAATCTTGACTTCTGCTACACAATCGAACACTTTCACAAGAGTACCAATTTTAATGAAGCTCGATGAAAACAACTTCTTGCAATGGAAGGATCAAGCCGAATCAACAATTGAAGAAAATGAGCTCCTTGATCATCTTACTGGTGAGAACATTCCAATGATGTACCTTGCTGGTTCTGAATCTATCAATCCTGAGTATACGCGATGGAAGAGACAGGAGGCACTATTGAAGTCCTAGTTGCTTGCATCCATGACCAAACCGTTTAAACAAGAATGGTTGGGTGTGTGTTCACGCATCAAATCTGGAAGCGACTAGAAGCTCATTTTTCTTCTCACATTAAGGCAAAAGTGATGCAATTTAAGAACAGACTCAGCTCGATCAAAATCTCTGGTTCAGTGAGCGAATACTTTCTAGAGATAAAAAGCACAGTTGATGCGCTAATCTCAGTTGGTGAACAGGTAAAAGATGATGATCATGTGAATGCTATTTTGCACAATTTATCTAAAGAATTTGTGCCTTTAATCACATCAATTGTAACAAGACCTAGAGGAATTACAGTTCCTGAGCTGGAAGCAGTATTGTTATCTCATGAAAGCATGTTAGAGAGATACAGAAAGTCTGGGCAATTTATATAAGCAAATTTGGCCTATCACAACAGCAGAGGAGGCACTAGAGGGCATTTCAGAGGTGCATTTAGAGGTTCAAGAGGAAAGTATGGTGGCAGAACAATGCGAGGAGGCTACGGTCGAGGCTATGGTGAAAAACAGAAATTATCATAGAAACTATGGTGAAATCAGAAGTTATGATACAAGGCAAGGAAGTGGATATGAATGAAATAGAGGTCAGTATGCTGAATCCAGAAATCATGACGCAAGGCAAGGAAGAGAATATAAAGGAAATAGAGGCCAGTCCTCAAGACCTCAGTGTTAGCTCTGCAGCAAACCAGGCCACATTGTAGTTCATTGCTGGTATAGATATGATGGGGCAGACAATGTCAAATCTGCTTCTCAAGAAAACATAGCTCCAAGGGCCAACTTAAGCAATGTTCTGGCCAATTCACCACCTATTCAAGATCAAGACTGGTATCCTAATTCTGGAGCCATTCATCACATGACATATGATGCAAGAAATTTGACTGATCAAGCAGATTATGCAGGTCATGACGAGTCATAATTGGGATGGTACAGGTTTGCATATCAATCTTGTTGGAAATGCATTTATTAAAACTGATTTGAGTTGCAAGAAACTATTATTGCAGAAACTTTTACATGTTCCAGATATCACCAAGAATCTCATGAGTGTCTATAAGTTCTGCTATGATAACAATATTTATTTTGAATTTCATCATGATAGCTGTTGTGTTAAATCACAAGAAACTAGAGAAGTTGTTACCGCTTTCTCAATTTCAACCTTGCAAATACTCAAAGTAGTGCTGAAGCAGCTGCTGCATTCTTTACAAATATTGAACCAGCTAGTGATTCCTTGCTGTGGCATGCTCGTTTAGGCCACCCTTCAAATAAAGTTCTCTCTACAGTCTTTCAAAATTGTAACAAGTTAATTTCACTTCCTAAGTCTGATTGTTCTTCTTGTTGTTTAGGAAAATCACATCAATTACCCTTTATTGATTCTAAGACAGTGTACACAACTCCATTACAACTAGTCTATTCGGATATTTGGAGACCAGCTCCCTCCCCTGACTCTAATGGAAATGTCTATTTTGTAAACTTCATTGATGCATTCTCTAAATACACTTGGCTATACGTATTAACATCTAGGTCTCAACTCAAATCAATGTTTAATCATTTTCAGCAAATGGTAGGACTGCAATAGATACTAAGCTTAAAATTCTTCAAAGTGACAATACACCTGAATATGTTAATTTGTCAAAGTCTTTACACTCTCGTGGAGTGATTCACAGGTTTTTCTGTCCTCATACCCATCAACAGAATGGAAATATTGAACGTAAGCATAGCCACGTGGTTGAGATGGGACTCACACTCTTGGCTGAAGCTGGAATGCCAACAAAGTTTTGGAGTGAAGCCTTCCAAACTGCTGTCTACTTGATTAATGCACTACCAATGCCCACACTGCAAAACCAAACAACAATTGACGTTTTGTTTGGCAAGAAGCCTTCCTATGATGCCTTAAGAGTCTTTGGCTGTGTGTGCTATCCTCACTTGAGGCCGTATAACCACAACAAACTTCAGTTTTGATATGAACCAGCAGTGTTCCTTGGCTATGGAAATTTGCACAAAGGATACAAGTGCCTACTGTCAACCGGAAAGGTTGTGATCACTAGAAATGTAATCTTTAATGAGACTCACTTTCCTTTCAAAGACTCAACTCCCCCCTTTCAGCCTACACCCAAAATCACCAAAGTCTCTGATGACAATCCCTCATTCCCCACCATTCCCCGTCTCCCCACTTTTGCTCATCACTTTTCACAACATCAACCCTCCACCATAACACCAAGTCTATCCACTAACAGCACTCATCAACCTCCTACTATTTCCTCATCTCTCCAAACACTCTCACCCTCAAATATCTCATTGTGTGGATCTGACCCCCAGCAACTACACTCTTAGATGCACCGGCTGTCCAGGCTGTCCCCATTCCCATTCAGTTTCTTGAAAATGTCTTACCTCCATCGACCAACCCTGTGACTCAGAACAGTCATCCCATGATTACTAGAGGCAAATTGGGCATTTTTAAGCCCCGAACTCTTCATGCTAAACTTGAGTCTACCTCAGTAAAACAGGCTCTCTCTGATTCAAAATGGCGGGCTGCCATGGATGCTGAGTACTCTGCTCTCATGCAGAACCACAACTAGAATTTGGTGAAACTGCCACCAAATCGGGAGTCCATTGGTAGCAACTGGGTGTTTCGGATCAAGTACAATGCTAATAGATCTATAGACAAATATAAAGCCAGGCTGGTTGCCCAGGGCTTTCATCAGAGACCAAGGTTTTATTACAAGGAAACATTCAGTCCCGCAGTGAAACCTGCTTCGATTCACATTATGTTGTCTCTTGCTCTTACACACTCTTGGCCTATCAAACAGTTAGATGTCAACAACGCATTCTTGCACGGTGACTTATCTGAAGATGTGTATATGTCCCAACCAAAGGGCTATGAGCAGGGAGATGGAACCCTGGTCTGTAAACTGACCAAGGCTTTCTATGGTCTGAAGCAGGCCCCTCGGGCCTGGTATGTGAAACTTTTGGGTGCCTTCAAGCACCTGGGCTCTATCCCCACCAAATCAGATACTTCCCTCTTTACACGAATCACCCCTCAGTCCAGGCTGTATGCACTTGTCTATGTTGATGACATAATTCTCATAGGTGACTCTGGCTCTGCCATTAGTCGTCATTCATCAGCTGAATCTCAACTTTTCTCTCAAAGACCTTGGGGACTCGCATTATTTTCTTGACGTGCAGGTTATCAAGACAGCAGGTGGAGATCTCTCCCTCTTACAAATAAAATACATTTAGGACATACTGAAGAAAGCAGAGCTAGAAGGTTGCAAATCTTGCTCCATACCACTGCCTTTTACACTGAAAATCACTGCCACCAGGGGTGTTCCCTTTGATAACCCTTCCTTATATAAAAATGTAGTTGGTAGTTTACAGTATCTAACCATAACTAGGCCTGAAATTGCATACTCAGTAAATCAAGTATGCCAATTTATGCCACCAGGGGTGTTCCCTTTGATAACCCTTCCTCATGACTTGCATTTGAAGAAAGGGAGGAATCTGCCAATCCTGGCTTATTGTGACTCAGATTGGGGCAGTTACCCTGATGATCGCAAGTCTACTAGTGGGACTTGTGTCTTTCTTGGTCCCAATCCAGTCTCGTGGTCATCCAAGAAGCAAACTGTTGTGGCACGCTCTAGCACTGAGGTAGAATACCAGTCCATGGCAGTTGTTGTGGCTGATGTGGTCTGGGTCAGAAACCTGCTAACTGAGCTGCAATATCCTTTAACTATTACTTCTCAGCTCTTTTGTGACAATCAAGGTGTTGTATTACTGGCTGCTAATCCAATCCTTCACTCTAAATCCAAGCATTTTGAGTTAGACCTCCACTTTGTTCGGAATTATGTAGACAAGAGCACCATTCAGGTCAATCATATTTCAGGCTCTGCTAAGCTTGTAAATGTCCTAACCAAAGCAGTTCCTTTCTCACTGTTCCTTGATTGCCGTGACAAACTCAAAATTGTCGTCTCACCAATCTTATGTTTGAGGGAGCATGATAGTGTATGTGAGTCCATAATAGCCAACATAGATGAGCATGCAGACTATACAAATTAGAGAAATAGTTATTAAGCAGTTATGCCCAATTAACAATTATTGGTTATGCTTAACTACTGTATATATACTCTAATTGTAACTGCACACATTAGCTTGATTCAATAACCTTTCACACTCTTCTCTTTCTCTCTCCCTGATTCTTCCCTTCTCTCTCTGAAGCTCTGCATCAGATTCAAAATCTAATACCTTTCACAAAGTATTAACAAATTTTAATTGATATGATTTTTGAAGTTTTAAAATTTAAAGGTTAATAAAATCACAATCATGCTATATTTATAGATTGTATGAAAAATACATATTTATTTGGTGATTCATAAATTTATTATTATCATAATAAAAAAATTTTATTATTTGCATTATTATATGTTCGATTATGTTATTAGCTACAGTAATTTGAATTATTTTAAAAAATTATTTATTTTAAAAAATTTAAATTGATAGGAGAAAGCACATGAATAATTATATTTCTAACAAAACTAATATATCGGTAGAGTTTAATTTTAATGTACTAATAGTGTTAAATATTTTATACATTTGTTCAATCAATCACATTTGTTCTTTTAAACAATTATTCGTGAGGTTATTATTTTTGTTGATGTGATGATGTGTAATTTGATGCACATGTAAAACTGCTTTACACTGATAGTATATCAAATTAATTAAATGGTTTAATTACTCTGTCAATTTCTATAGTTTTACCGAATTTTTAATTAGGTTCTTATATATGTTTTTTTTCTTTTCAATTGGGTTCCTATATTATATCAAATTTTGTAACTAAGTCCCTACTATGATAAAAATATTAAAATTAAAAAATATTCTGTTAAATTATACAAAATATTCAGACAAGTGTTAGACATATTCATTTTGTTTAACACAATATTTTATTAATTATTCTAACAGTTTTGTCGCTGCAAAAATTTAATTATAAAATCTGATATGGTATCGAGATCCAATTAAAAAAATATACAAATTTAATTAAAAATTAAATCAAACTATAAAAAGCGACTAAATAATTAAATCAAATTAAATTTATATAAATATGTAATAATAACTTATTTTTAGTGTGATATGACATTTTTAATTTATAAAACTATACATTAATTTGTCTGCTTCTATTTTTGTCCCTTTATTTTATGATTGATTGCTAATACTATATACTTGAGGCTTAGCTTGTTTGAAGCACTACATGGCAGTGTTGGATGTTCTGTATCTTGTAAAATTTTCTGATCAGAGAATGTGGAATTTTCTGCTCATGGTATGTATGTATGGTGGTTGATACATGACCACCCTCCCCCACCGCCGCGCCGATGTCTTGTCATCACAGGCACCGTCACGTGGCCACACGTTCACACCATTCTTTTTAAGGACGTTTCATTTGATTCTCCATCCAGTGTCCAGTGACAATCATCACCAACGCTAGTGGGGAAGCGTGATATTGTGTACATATAAAAACTCACGATCAAATCAAATATATAATGCCAACAAAATTTACATACATCAATTAAGATTATCTGATTTTATGTATGTTTACTCTATTATATATATATATATATATATATATATATATATATATATATATATATATATATATATATATATATGTATTTATTTTCTTTTTGTCCTTGTATAACTAATCAGGATGCATGCATTATTAAAGATTTAAAGGAAATATGGTAATGTTAGAGAGAAAAAAATAAATAAGCAGAATTTGTCTTATTTAATATTCATTAATTTAATTATCATAATAATTAATGAATTAATTAAAACAAATTATGATTGTTTTTAATTATTTTTTTTGTTATCAAACATTTTTCTATTGCAAATGAAATATACACCGAAACTAGTTTTTGCAGTTAATTTCTTGGTTAATGGATTTTTTTATTTAAATTGAGAGATTTTTTTGTAATTCTTTGCATATTATAATTTTTTTTTCAAAAATTAGAATCGTGTAAATTTAATATTTATTATGGAGAGGTAAGAAAATAAAACTGTCATATTTATTTACTCTTGTCATGGGTATATATAATATAAAGTTGTTATAGATTTTAAATTTAAATATTGTTTTATTTTAAAATTGAATCCTATCTTGTTTTAAATTAAAATTTTATGAATCATTTAATATTCTGAATCGAATGGTTAGTGTAAAATACTACTAAGCTTTATTAATTTTTGAATTTTTTAAAAAGAAATTTGAATTATTTTTTTATCACTCTAATTATTAAGTATGAAATATTGGGATTTAGTTTTCTTTATTTTTATTTTTGAGTTATGTAGTACAAAATTTTTGTACTATATTAATAAATTTTTATATTTTTTTAATAAAATATTACGTGCTTCTTCTTTTTTATTATTTATTTTTTTTGTCATATTTTTTTTTATAATTTTTTTTGTTTTACTTACTTAAAAATATGAAAAAAAATCAAACAACAAAAGAAAAAAATTAAAAAAATAATAGCAATAATCAAAATAATATAAAGAGAATGAAAAGAAAAAAAGAGAAAATACATAAAAAAATATAAAAAAAGTATTTGATTTATTTTTATATTTTATAAGTAATTTTTACTGAATTTTAGCCAACTTAATCACAAAAATACTTGTATATGCAATACTACTATTAAAAATTATGTTTTTAGATTACTTTTTATTTTAAATATTTATTATTTATACATTTAAGCACAGTGCATATGAATTACCAAAGTTTATTATTAAACTGATTTTATTATAGAAGCCTCCTTAATGCTGAAGTCATGTTATACGAACATCATCGTATCTGTGCTTAGGAAACTTCATTAAAAATCGCAAAGATCGAATCTTTTATTAATATTATATTGTTCTCTATGGACCATAGATTTTTGGAGACTTTGCTTATTTATCAAGAATATGCAAACAAATGCATACCACAGTTAGTGGCAAAGAACATCCATAAAAAGACAAAAATGAATTGAATCATATTTCCACGAAAAAAGAAGCCATCATTTCTATCAATAACACAGCTTATGGATGTTAAATAAAGTCGCGACAAACATATATCGTATGATTGCTTAGGAAACTTCATTAAAAATCGCAAAGATCGAATCTTTTATTAATATTATATTGTTCTCTATGGACCATAGATTTTTGGAGACTTTGCTTATTTATCAAGAATATGCAAACAAATGCATACCACAGTTAGTGGCAAAGAACATCCATAAAAAGACAAAAATGAATTGAATCATATTTCCACGAAAAAAGAAGCCATCATTTCTATCAATAACACAGCTTATGGATGTTAAATAAAGTCGCGACAAACATATATCGTATGATTAAAAAACAATTGAGAAAGCTCCAAATTAAACCCTATATTCGTGGTACTCATATATTCAAATTAGTGCTCTTTATGTACTCAACCATAAAGCATATATATCGTGGCAACAATATAATCTCAAAATGAATAATTTATTATTTTCGGTTAGAAGAACAATTACGAATCCAATAAATTATATATATACATACGAGAAAATTACATTTGTTGTCTCCCCCTACGTCATGTCGGATTATAAGGAATCAAACTAGACCTAGCTACTAATTATGGTGTATTCTTTGTTCTTAAAATCTAGTATATTTGCTTAATTATATTATCCTTTGATTTTTCATGTAGATTATCAGTCAATTTTACTATTTAGGTATAATCCACACAAAACATACATGTAATTTGTAAGGGTTCAATGTTTCTGGCGGCAAGATATCTTTTAAACCATGACCATGATATATATAACTTGAAAATACCAAAAAATACTTGGAAATAATAAAGGAGTTTCGACTATTAATTAAAAAAATATTAGGTGCATACTAAAATCAGTTATTTAAATAAATTATTATATATTTATAGATAAATATATATAATTTAATTTATTTTTATTATATATTTTATATTTTAATATATTATTTTATATTAATAATTAATTTTATTATATATTCGACATAGTTAATTAATTATTTAGGTATATCTCTAAAATTTCTCTCCGCACAAAAATTACATTTTAAATTTACGTGAATTTTATATATACCTTCTTTTTTATTTCATTTGATATAAATAATAAAAGCTCTAATATTATATCAAAAACTATTTGTATTAAAAACTCAAATTAATTAAAAAATACACAAATAATTATATTTTTAACACCATTGAAAAATTAAATTTTGTTATATATATGTTATGAAACTATTTTTTCTAAAAGTTTAATCTGATAGGAGTAAACATATAAATGATTATATCTCTAATAAATCTCCTCAAACAAGAGTCTCTGATCTTTTGAGTTTGTTTGTTTAAATTTTTGCAAAGATTGAATCAAACTCTAAACCTTTCGGTCATAGAAAATTTAATACCATATCATAAAACTATTTCTTCCAAAAATTTAAATTAATAATAAGAAGCACACGAATAATTATATATATATATATATATATATATATATATATATATATATATATATATATATATATATATATATATAAAACCAATAATACTAAAGAGATAATATTTAAAATTATTTTATATAACATAATATTTATTGTTTTTCACATATAATATCTGTAATTACATATTTATTATATTTAAAATTATATAATTATTTTAATAATAATTAATAAATATTAAATAAAATATTATTTTTAAATTGTTCGGACTATTTTTTTATTATATTTTTAATATTATTGACATATGACATAGTAAAACAAATTTGTTGTGTTAATATTATATATATATATAGAGAGAGAGAGAGAATAAATATATGATTTATCAAAGAATAAATTATTGTGAAAAAATATACAAAATTAATTTCATAACAGTCATGAATTATATTTGACACAATAATAGTGTACGTACACATGAAAATTAACCCCTGAAAAAAAATTCTTTAGCAGATTTTGATTTATATATGTCGGTTACATGGATTAATCACCAAAACTTGATTTACCAAAAACTTTGTCGTATATTATTTGATGCCGTATATGTATGTGCCCACCACCAAAAATTAAACAACAACCTAACTAAACTACATACATACATTGTTTCTTTTTGCATCAGCATTACACTCCATCATACCCTACCAACCACATAAAGTTATAGAACCTTTATATACCAAAACTAGCTAACCCTAGTTCATCCTCATGACACTATATATATCGGACAAAAGGCTCCCATTTCAACGGTGAGATATATAGCTTTAATTACCAAAGTAATTTAGGAGCTTGCATTTGATTATATCCTTTTGAAGATCAACCTATATAATAAAAGACAACCATCCATATAAATATAAAAAATCAGTTATCAATAAATTATTTTATAGAGATACATATTTGGAGTTTAAGAAAAAAAAAAAGGTTATGTTATTATTTAAAAAAAAAACATTTTGCTATGCAAGTATAATTATGTCATGAAATCACATTTTTTTAAATTTAAATCGATAGAGAAAATATAGAAATGATTATATCTCTAATATTTTTTTTATTTGTTCTATACTAAAATTTTTCTTTTAGGTTTAATAAAGATCAAATTTTAGAAGAAAAATTCTAATACTATATCATGAAACAATTAAAAAAAATATAAACTAATAAAAAATACATAAATAATTATATTGATGTAAATAGTAAATCAGTATTCGAAAGATTTTGGCACTCACAAAATGATATTTGACTTTTGTTATTAACAAAATAACTCTTGAAAGATTTTAAAATTTGACGAATCACTACCCAACCGTAAAGAATAACATCACAGTGAATAAAAAACGCTGATGTGGCCGTCAGAAGAAATCCCCGATGATGGCAGAGAACTCCAACGACGTTTTCGGCCAACTTTTTCTTCTTCAACACATCACTACATTCCCTTTTGCCATGGCACGCAGCTGAAGAAGAAGACCACCATGGTACGCCGCTGCACCTTGCCGTGCTCTTTGTGTTCGCCGCTTCTTCTTCTTCAATACACTGCTGCATCTCTTTTCGCATCCCCTTTCACTAGACCGCCATGGCACACCGCTGCATCCCTTTTCTGCCATGGCAGTACCTCACTGTGTTCTTGTGTTCGCCGCTTCTTTCTTCGTGATCGCCACTTCTTCTTCACGCCGCTATGTCTCTTTTCGCATCTCCTTCCGCCAGACCGCCATGGCACACCGCTGCGTCCTCTTCCACCATGGCAGTACCTCATCGCACTCTCGTGTTCACTGCTTCTTCTTCTTTAACACGCCATTGCATTCCTTCTGCGTCCTCTTTCGCCGTGGCAAAGAAGAAGAAGTCCTCTCTACCATGGCAATATCTCGTCGCTCGTCCCCTTCCGCCATGGCAAAGAAGGAGAAATCTGGAAACGTCACCGAAACTCTTTGCTATTATTAGAGCTCTCTTTCGATAGTCACATCAGCGTTTTTCATTTCTTGTGACATTATCCTTTTACGGTTGGGTGATTTTGCCAAATTTTAAAATCTTTCAGGGGATAATTATCAATAACGTACAAAAGTTAATAAGTACTATTTTATCAACGCCAAAATCTTTTAAGTACCAATTTAGTATTTATCTCTGATCATACCGTATAAACTTTGATTATTTTTTGTATTTATCGAATATTTTTTAAAAAGAATAATAATATTCACAAACTTAACTTTAGATAATAACCATGCAAGACAAGTAGACAACTCATTATATAAGTGGTAATAAGTAACCCTCTACGATCTCATTATAAATGTGACTAATAAAATTAAGTTAATATTTGATTAATTTTTAAAAAATAAAGATTAAATTATAAATTTTAATAATATAAAAATAAAATATTAGCCTAAAATCTTGCTTAGTATTGATAAAACGTAGTCTCCTACATTTCTCTCCGTATATGTGTATATGAAGTGACAACAAACTAATAAAAAGAAGAGTAATTGAGTACCCATTTTCAAATTTTTCGGAATGAGATTCAACAAACAAAATAAATTGAAGAACATCAATGGTCAACAACAAAGTCAAGTTGTCATCACTAGTCATCAGCACCAAATTTTTGTAGCTACATATAACAGTGAAAATGTACATATCTGGCGCCATTTGCACCGTTTAATCCCCCCTTGCAGACACACAAAAGCATTATTAGGGAATTGGAATCTCTACTCACTGTGTTAATGGTTGCATTGCACAATGCAAAAACATGAGATTATATATTGAGACTTAAATATAAAGCATCATATAATTAATAATCTGTCGTCCACTGGCCTTTATAATTTTGGGGCACTATCACATTGTCACTAAAACACTTTTAATGAAGGAAATTTAGAGAAATTAAAAGGGTGTAATATACTTATGTTTGTTGTTATGACGTTATATATTGACGACAATGACAACCCCCAATAATTGGGTATATAATTTATGCACTAAACCCAGACCACACATGCATCTTAGCTTATTTGTCGCAATATAAGAGGAGATCGAATCATTGAGATATCTTGATATGTATCTAAGTATCTTTATAAGTCTGAATAAATTAATTATCGATAATTAATTGGACTTAATATTTATAGTTTTACTTATATAATATCTATAATCATATATTTATTATATTTAATATTATTTAATTATTCAAACAGTAATTAATGAATATAAAATTATTATAAATCTTACATTTATCAAGAATTAAATCTTTAAATTAAAAATTTATTTATAAATATGAGACATCATTCACCATTTGAGTAAACTTGTGAGACATCTCTCACCCTTTGATGAAGAGAGTATATTATTATAAGTCCCATATCTTTTATAGATAAAATCTTCAGAGAAATTTATAAATTTGAGCCATTCTTCACCTTTTAATTAGCTTTTAAGTTAAACCTACTCAATTTCAATTCTAATAAAAATAAGATAAGCAATAATTAAAAAATATAAAATAAAATAATTTTAGTCTGCTTTTTATTCTCTTTCAATTATTATTATTATTATTATTATTATTATTATTATTATTATTATTATTATTATTATTAACTAGTCTAACTGCATTTGTTATAATTAATTTATTAGTATTAATAATCATTAGATTTTGTTACTTAAAGTAGATATTTTATAAATTTAATTTTTTCTTCAATAAAAAAGGTTTAATTACATTAATCCTTATAATTTCACCAAATTTTTAACTAAGATTTTATATTTTTTCTTTTAATTAAGTATCTACTAAATCATTTTAAATTTTGTAATTAGGTCTTTATCATGACAAAAATGTTTGAGTTAGCAAAATATTTCATTCTCAAATTAAAGATACCATCTGATCCGTTGGCTATAACTTGACTCAAGTAAAACTATAAATCGAAATTTGCTTAAAACTAAATAAATACGTGCTACCTTAGGAATACGTGAAGTATTCATTCTAAGTAATTTGATATTTATCTTCTACTTTTATTAACTTGAGCGTTTGAGTGTCTTTGCAGGTGTCCACCGCCGCCGTTCTTGGAAAAAACCGACGTATCATCTTTCTTATCCAAGAAAAAGCGAGTCCAAGTATTAAGAAAATGAGCTATACCTTGGAATCGGTTACCTACACAAGAATATTTGGGCCGAAATTAAATAACTCTGCGACAACCTTTTGTTATTATTTTTGTCGGTCCATAGCTGATGATATTGTTCCCCCCCACCTACTCATGATGAACTGGTGGTAATGTACATCACTCTCCAAGTGGAGGTAAAGAAAATAGCCGATCTTCTGGTTGGTATTGATAGAACCAACGGGAGTAAAAATGAGAGAAAAAAGAAGGGTGAATAAACTAATTTCTACTCCACCGAAATTCATAAAGTTGAAATTATATTCGAGTTTTTTAACCAAATTTAATAATTTTTTACAATATTTTTGAATAAATTTTTAAAAACTTATCATTTATTCTATTCTTTTAGTAATAGTGAATCTTTATATGTTCATTTTAAATTCACGTATTATTCATAAATGAGTATTTGCTTTATTCTTCTTTTTTCTTCTCATGTTGTCAACAGTAAAAATTCTAAGCAACTTATAATGGACCTCGATCATAACTCATGAGTAAATTTTACCTCTTCTTCCACCAACTCAGACCAACCTATAAGTCGAGGTTAACATTTCTACTCCGTTAAAATTATGTATATATATAATCTAATTTGCTCGTATAAATTTTTTTGTCAACTTTCAATACATCATAGCTTCTTACAAGGTATCTACTACTTTATATATTTGAAGACGAGGTGTTATATGGATAACCTGAAATTGATGGTTTGAGCTTGAAGGATTGGCCCAATTATTATGAGAAGGCGATCTCCAATTTGTTGGCGTCCGGGAGTCGCCGTCCGAACTGTGTGTTTGAAAGAATGGGGTGGTACCTGCAAAGACACTCCGATGCCTAAGTCAGCAGGAAGTTAAGGGGTGTCAGTGTATTTGCAGTGGTGATCCAATAACCATCGTTGGGTTAGTTCCACCTTTCAAGGTAAATAACCGTCCATTTATCTTAGGGTAGTTGAGATATGGCTCTTGGAAGTAGGTTAAGAGATTTTATGAACAGTTACTTATTTGAATAAGTGTTATCTGCCAGCTATCCCCCGAGCCCGACTTCTTTTGGAAGGAGTCTGTGTTAATGCTGACCTCTTAAAAAGAGGTCGGTTGGGTGGTGAAGGCCAATCTTTGGATTGGGCCTCTTTGGCTTATCTGGGCTTGGACCATAATATTGGGTCTGGGTATGAACACGAGGTATGTATCTTATTATTTCATATATCAAAATCAATTAATCCATCCAAAAATAAAATTGGCTATTAATCAATTCGAAAAAAATGACTTTTTACCAATCAAAAAACAAACTCAATTAGCAATTATCTCAATTTATTTTTCTATTTTATAATAATTTATGCATGTTTACTTTCAATCCATTTTATTTATGTTACAAATATTTATTATTCACTCGATATTCAATAATTAATTGTTTTGGACAAAAAATTCGTCAATTGTGTTAGAAAAATTTTCAAGACAATTAATCATTACATATCATACAATCGATTCAGTTAACGAATACATATTTTTGAACTTTTCAATTCGCGTCAATCAAATACTATATGCCATCCATGAAAAATTATTCTCAAACAGAAAAGTATCCCCACACAATTATATTGATCGAGCAACTCTTACCATTTAATTGTTTTTGAATAAATATCAACTAACTGATTAAGTTTGGGGACTACCACTCATTGCATAGCCGATTTATAGATAGGTATAACTATATCACTTTCTAATCTTTTTATCCATCTTTATTTATTTATTTGTTTGTCTATTTCATCTGTTCGATCGTTCACCATCTTTCAATATAATTTTTTTATTACCAACATTTTTCTTTTTTCTTTCTTTTTCAATCCGACAAGTTGAGTTTGGGGCTGCTATAATCACAATTCCGATTTATAAGTCGGAAGCTCAACCTGTTTAATTGAAAATTTTCACAGGTCAAGTTTGGGGGCTATGATCCATTGGCTATAACCTGGTTCAGGTAAAACTATAAATCAAAATCTGCTTAAAACTATATAAACACGTGCTATCTTAGGAGTACGTGAAGTACGTGTTTTGTTCTCCTAACCGATTTTTCTTAAAAAGTCAAATATCACTAAGTAACAACTCCACAATATTAGATCCACTAAGTAACAGTTCCACAATATTAGACCTACCAAGTAACTTCTACTATTACTAGTTTTAGCGTTGGAGTGCCTTTACAGGTGCTCACTGCCACCATTTTTTAAAGAAAACCGACGTATCATCTTTTTTGTCCAAGAAAAAGCGAATTCAAGCATTAAGAAAACGAGCTATACCTTGGAATCGGCTACCCACACAAGAACACCATCACTAATTGTTAAATCCTTAGTCGTGAATTTTTTTAAGAATAACAAAATAGTCTTCTTCTTTTATTTTCTCTCTCCTTCTGCATTTCACGCTCACACTTCTCCATCATAAAGTACATGGAATGGGTATAATAACAAATTCACATTTCATAAATATTTTTATAATGTTTATTGTCAATAAGAATTCAATAACAAAATAGTTTAGAAATTCAATTGAAAAAAGATATATAAAAATTTAAATACAAATTTGATAAAATTATAAAGACTAATAGAATAATTTAATCCAAAACAATGTACTAAAAGAATGGCATTGAAAGCTTTAGATTTTTATATTTTCAATAAAAAGAATTTTATATCTAACATCTTAACAAGCGCTTAAGAATATTTTTTAACTAAATGCTTGTTATTGTTATTCTCAATACTACTCCTTTTTTAAAAAAAATGTCAATGCAAGTGCTATACTTGTAGTCGGTGTTTTGTTAGGTAACATGCAGCTATCAAATTTGCTAGCTAGGGGCACTGTATCTTGTGACAAAACTGTACCGTCGCAAACTATTAGCTTTATATAACAATGAATTAAGAAAAAATATAGTTTTAGCTAATATGTGCCTTAGATTATAAATTAAAAATATAAAAAATAATAAAATTTAATTAAGTTTTGATACATTTATTTTATATTTATTAGTAGAAAAAGTTAACACACTTTTTTCTAATAATAAGCTTAATATATATTTTAAGAATACATATTTGCTAAACTTAGAAAAAAATATTGCACACATTTATATTTTTCAAAAAATAAATTAAATGAGATATGAACTATAGCTAGTGTATGATTCAATTTCAATATATTTGTCTTTTAGTAATAATGATCTCTAAAATTTGAGAGCATATATACAAAGAGAAACTCCAAAGGTATAATTAGGGGAATAAGTTAGCCTTCACCCAAATAAAAAGGGTTCTCCTTAGCTCAACGAGGTTAATATGTACCCTCTTTCGAAAAGAAAAAGTCTAAAGAACCAATAGATTTTAATAAATTTTAGTCGGTATTTAGACAATATTATTTAATTTTAAATATTATATTGTATTTAAATTTTATTTGGATTTATGTACAAAAACATTAATACTAATTAATGGTCTAAAATAATAAAATATGTTAGTCCTATAACACTACTATCTTTAGAAAAAGACAATTCATCATATATTACTAATCGTGACCTTTGAAACAGATTTTTTCCTATATTTTTGTCTAAATAGATCCTTTTCTTTTGTATTGTTTGTGTTTATGTATTTTGCAATTTGATTTGGGAATATCTAGTTAGATCTTAAAGTTTTCGATATTTATACAATTAATGAAGTTTAGATTCTTAAACAATGGATAAAAATATTTTTATGTATAGACTCTAATTATATTAATAGTCTCACTATATATTCAAATTTTTTTGGCAATTAAGTCTAACTAAGTTAATTTAAACTTAATAAAAATTAACGTATGAACACGTTCTAACTTCCAACGGCATCACACGCTTCTTTTTCTTTTTCGCATTCTTTTTTTTTTGGCGCTCCTTCTTCTTATTCCCTCTTCTTTTCTCTATACAGTTACTTTGATATGATTTTTTTTTTCTTTTTCATCTTCTTGGTGATTTTTTGCAGCATTATGTATGTCTTTTTTTTTTCTTCTCTTTTTTTTGTATTTTTATTTTTATTAAAAAGATAAAATAAGAATAGTTATGAGAATGTAAGACAAGAAAAGAAGAAAATGATGATAACAAATAAGAAGAAAAAAAAGATGAGAATAGTTTTAAATTATACAAAATTTGTTAAAAAATAACACCAAAACTTTTTAATTTTGATACGAAAATTTAAATACAAAACACAGATTCTTACTGTATTTTTGTTTGATGAGGAGAGGAGGAGGAGAAGGAGGAGTTTTGAATTATTTTATTTTTTTTAGGAGTATTACTTCTTATATTAGACTTGAATACGTAAAAAGTAAAATGTATACTAAAAGATCACAAGATAGCATCGAAATTACTTGAATGAACATGTTTATACTATATTGCAACTTTATTTAGTTGAATGAATGTAAGTTCATGCTTATTGGATTGAATACTTGCCAGAAACAAAAAATATCGAAATTTCTTGATTTTGATACTGAAATTTAAGAAATTTGACACCAAAATATTGCTACAAAAATACAAATATTTTTTAATTTTGACACCAAAATTTTACTACAAAAACAAAAATGTCTTTTCAATATTTTCTTATGCTTCAATAGAACTCTTTTCTTCTACTGCTTATTAACTAACGATAATGAGAAGGATATTTTAATTTGATATTCTAATCTTGCTAAGTAATCATGATGATTATTAAACCGCTCTTTCATCTTAGCCCATAACAACGATAAGGAAGTTTTGTGACCCAGAAATTTAGTTCAACAGAATACATAAATTTAGTTATAATTTTAGTCTTTATTATTTTATCTTATCTTATCTTTATCTTATCTTTATTTGTTTTTATCTTGTCTTTATTTGCTTTTATCTTTTATAGGTCAATACTCTATATATTTAGTTTTACCTTCATAATTTACAATTCAATCAATCAACAATCAATCAAGAAATATAAAGTACATTTTTCATCTTTTCTTTTCTTATTCTTTCATAATTTTATCATGGTATTAAAGCTTCTCTTAAACTCTGCTGACATCCATGGATAAACCAATCAATTAATATCCTAAAACCCCTTCAACCTCCCCTTTCACTATGAATTATCAACCTTCTAATTTAGCTCACAGCGATCTTCTTCGAATTGCCGAGCTACCTCCCTGCTCTGTCCTAGGCCAAGGAGAAAGGGGATACCAGCAACTTTATCAGGAGTCTTTTTTGGACCTCTCGCCAGCCAAACATTTTTCTTTCATGACACCTTTTTCCAATAAAGACACTCATCCTTCAAACCAACTTGGATTTTTGTCAAGTCCAATTACTCATTATCTTTATTCTTTCGGTACTTTTTCTATTGTTAACAAATTTTTAAATCGAGATTCATTTTTGAACACTTTGATAATTGATTCTGGTGTCACAGATCACATTGCATAAATTTGTCTTGGTTCACTTCTTACACACAAATTTCTCCTATTATTGTTCATTTACCAAATAGTTCTCAAATTACTGTTTCATACAAAAGTATTGTTCAATTTTCACCATCTTAGTTCTTTATGATGTTTTTTATTTATCTTATTTCAACATTAATATTATATCTATCTCAAAAATTACTTCATCACTCAAATATGTACTCACTTTTCATCTTTTTCTTGCACTCTAAAGAGCAACAATTTGGAGACAATTGATTTGGACAGAATGAGAAAGCGATTATATGTCTTTGAATCTAATTTCGGTAAAAATTCATCTACTACACATTCCATAAATTCTATCCAATCCCCACCCATTAAACCTTCAAATATATGGCATTTTTGTTTAGGACATCTTTCTGGACAAAGATTTAACCATTTACATAAATATTTTTCTTTTAGCTTTATGCATCATGATGAGGATTGTGACGTTTGTTATCTTTCTAACCAAAATAAGTATTTTATTTTCTCAAAGTTTTAACAAAGCCAATGCAAGTTTTGATTTATCACATTTTAATATTTGGGGTCCATTTTGACAAAATTTTATTAATAATCATAAATATTTTTTTTACTATTGTTGATGATTTTAGTTATTTTACACGGGTTATTTTATTAAAATCAAAAGGAGAAGTGCAAAATCATGTAAAAAATTTATTACTTTAGTTGAAACACAATTCAACTCTAAAGTTAAAGCTATTTGTTCCGATAATAGACCAGAATTCATTTTACATGATTTTTATGTTTCAAAGAGCATTATTCATCAACGTAGTTGTATTGAAACTCCTAAAAAAATGGAAGGATAGAACGCAAGAAACAACATATTTTGAATATAGCTCGTACTCTTATGTTTCAATCTAATTTACCATCATCTTTTTCGTCTTATGCTGTTTATTTACTTAATAGAGTTCCATCATCAGCAATTAATTTTAAAACACCATTTAAGATTTTATTTAATCATCCACCAAATTAACATGACCTTAAAATTTTTGGATGCTTATGTTTTGTTTCTACCCTAAGGGCAAACAGATCAAAATTTGATCCAAGAGCCAAAAAGGCTGTATTTATTGGCTTTCAACATGGTTTTAAATGATATATTGTTTATGTTTTAGAAGATAAAAGAATTGAGATTTCTAGAAATGTGATTTTTTAAGAAATAATCTTGCCCTTAGCCAGCAAAAATGTCCAATTTCATACACTTAGCCCAACATTGCCAAACACGCTTTCTCAAAAACAAGATTCAGTTAGTCTTTGAGTTGGACCCTCACCCATACCCATTGACCCACTTCCATCCAATTCTTTCTTTACTAACCCCTCTTTCTTCCTCACTGCCATGTCCTAACAAACTTGAACCCATGACCCCGAATCTATTTCAAGTCATACAACCTCCCTTCTTTTCGCAATAGACCCTAACCCACCATCACTTCTTCATTCCACGTCATCTTCCTCGCCACCTGAGCAACCCCGTCCTCATTATTCTGACCAACCTCACCGACCTCCAGTATATCTCTCTGATTACTTGTGTAATTCCTCTCTCGCCTCTACAAATCTCTCTCCCTGAAAATGTCATTATCCTTTATCTTCAGTTATGTCTTTTTCTTCTCTTTCATATTCTCATCATAAGTTTCTTTTATCTTTATATTCTCATGTTGAGGAAAAGTCTTTTAAAGATGCTAATCAACACTCTAATTGGTGCACTACTATGAAAGATGAGCTGGATGTTCTTGAGTTGAACAAAAATTGGCGTCTTGTTGGTTGTCCTGCAGGCGTTAAGCCGGTTGGCTGTAAATGTGTCTATCGCATTAAACGGAAGCCTGATGGTTCAGTTGATCGATATAAAGCACGCCTTGTGACTAAAGGGTTCACTCAGAGTGAAGGCGTTGATTTCTTGAAAACTTTCTCCCCTGATGTCAAGCTTGCCACCATTAGATTAGTTTTGACATTGGCCTCTATGAAGCATTGGCCTATACATCAGCTCGATGTCAATAATGTTTTCTTACATAGGGATCTTTCTAAGGATGTTTATATGACTCTGCCACCCAAGTTTACATCTCCTCGACCGAATCAATGCTGCAAGCTGCTGAAATCACTGTATGGTTTATGACAATCTAATCGTATGTGATATGACAAACTTTCTCATCTTTTGCTATCTCATGGATATCAGCAGACCTTATCTGATTATAATCTATTTGTTAAACTCATTGGTACTCAATTTCTATTCTTCTAGTCTATGTTGACGGCAGGTAATTCTATTTATGAACTTGTTGTCATTAAGTCTATTTTGTACCAACACTTTCGAATTAAAGATTTAGGTCCATTAAAATATTTTTTGGGTATTGTGGTTGTTCAATCAGCGAAGAAAATTTACTTATCTTAGAAAAAATATTGTTTTAATCTTTTGGAGGATTCTAGTTTATTAGGTGCTAAACCTGCCTTTGTTCCAATGAATAGTACCCACAAGACTATATTAAGACAAAAGTCCATGCTATCTGACCCTTTTGTATATCACCGTTCGGTTGGGCGTCTTATCTATTTTACCACTACTCGACCAGACATTATGTATGCCACTCAAAAATTAAGTCAATTTATGGCATCTTCTACTGAATCTCATCTTCAAACTACCAGGCATATGTTACGGTATTTGAAAACTAGCCGCGGTGAAGGACTTTTCTTTCCAAGAGAATCAGAAATTCAGCTTCTGGACTTCAGTGACTCTGATTGCGCCGAATGTCCTGACACTCGGCGATCTTTAACAGGCTAATATTTCTTCTTAGGTAGGTCTTTAGTCTCTTGGAAGACCAAGAAATAAACTATCGTTACCCGCTCATCTACTGAAGCAGAATATCGTGCACTTGCCAACACAACTTGTGAACTCCAATGGATACTAAATGTGTTACAATTTTTACGCATCTCTCCTATCCGCCCACGAGTTTTATATTGTGATAATTTGAGTGCTCTTCATATTGATGCTAACCCGGTTTTTCATAAACGAACCAAACATTTAGAGGTTGATTGTCACTTGGTTCGACAAAAAAGTTCAAACTGGAGTGATGAAACTTCTCCCAATTTCTTCTTCTGGACAACTAGCTGATATCTTCACCAAGCTTTTGTGTTTTCAACCCTTCCACCTTAATCTCAATAAAGTTGGTGTTCTTGACATCTTCATCCTCCAGCTTATGAGAGCGTATTAAACCACTCTTCCACCTTAGACCATGACAATAATAAAGAGGTCTTGCGGCCCACAAATTCATCCCAACAGAATACATAAATTTAGTTACAATTTTAGCCTTTATTATTTTATCTTATCTTATCTTATCTTATTTTTATTTGCTTTTATCTTTCATAGGTCAATACTCTATATTATATATATTTAGTTTTATCTTCATAATTTACAATTCAATCAATCAACAATAAATCAAAAAATACAAAGTATATTTTTCATCTTTTCTTTTCTTATTCTTTCATAATTTTATCAATGATCAAGATAACAAAAAATAAGAGAATGAGGAGGAGGAGTAGTTTTGAATTATTATTCTTACTTTTTTAGGAGTATTACTTCTCGTATTAGACTTGAATAAATATGTATTACAATCTTATTTAATTGAATGAATGTAATAAGTAAATTACATGCTAAAAGATAACAAGATAATACCAAAATTATTTGAATGAATATGTTTGTATCATATTAGAATCTTATTTAATTGAATGAATGTAAGTTCACACTTATTGAATTGAATTCTTGCCAGAAATAAAAACATCGATATTTCTTAATTTTGACACTGAAATTTTTTAATTTTTCCTATAAATAACACAGAAATATCTTATTTAATGCTACTACTACAAAAACACAAAAGAGGCACTAATAGTAGAAATGATGATGATGATGATGATGATGATGATGATGATGATGATGATGAGGAGGAGGAGGAGGAGGAGGAGGAGAATAAATTCACATGAGAAAGGAAGTAAGAGGTGATAGTGGTGGTGACGACGACAACAAAAGAGAAAGGTGAGGAAAAGAGAAGAGAATAAGAAGAGACAGTAACAGTAGTGATGACAATGATGATGATGATGATGGAGGAGAAGAAAAAAGGAGAAGAATAAATTCAAATGAGAAAAGAAGGAGAAGGAAGAGGAAGAGGTAGTGGTGACGACGACGATAATGAAAGAAAAAGATAAGGAAAAAAAATAAGAAGAGACAGTAATAGTAACATTGTACGAAGAAGAGGAGGAGGAAGAGAAGAAAAAGAAGAAACACATTATAACAATTTGATAAGACTTAATTAGATAATGACTTGAATGTAGAACTTTTCTGTTATATTTACTTGTTTTCGCAATAAAAAGAATAAGTAGCATAATTTAAACTTTATTTTGAATAAATTAATAATACACATACATACACAATTAAGTATGTGTAAAGAAATTTTTTTAATTATTTATATAAAATATATATTAAAAATAAATTAAATATCTTATATATTTATATTTAAATACATAATAATAAATTTTGTAATGTATTCACACTATTTTTTGATACACATGTATACGAACTACAATTAATAAATATTTAAATTTTAACTTTTAAATTTTAATTTTGACTCGTCCTCAACCCATTCTTGGGAATATGACAATGAGGTAGGTATGGAAAGATGACCAGAAAGAAGCTAATAACTAATAAGGATGAACACAAATAAAAACATAAATAGGTGTACTCTAGTGTTTTTTCTTCGGGGCCTTTTGTAAATGTTGTCTTTAAACTTCTTTGAATTTTTTCTTGAATTCTCATACATCCAGGTAAAAGTTTAGAAATTTAAAATATTAGAATCACCTTTATTTTTAATTATTATTTCGAATACTAGAGAATTATTTTTAAAGATATCTCTAAGTTTTTAGTTATACGTATAATAAAAAAATTTATAATATATTTCTAAATTCAAATTCCTTAATTATTATTAAGACATTGTTTTTATACATATTTCTTTTTCTTTTTATTATCATACTAGCTATATATAAGGTTGGAAGTGAGTCGAGTTGACCCGAGTTAGACCAAGTTCAAGCTCAACTCACAAAAATTGAGTTTGGCTCACGGTTCGACTCATTAATAATCGAGCCTATTTCTTAAGTTCAAGCTCGACTCACCGAAAGCTCATGAACTGGCTCGAGCTCATGAGATGGTTCAGATAATAGAAACATAAATACATAATTTATAATTCTATATCAATAAATTATCACTTTTATATTTTAAAAAATATTTAAAAAGATCAATTTTATATATTGTTATCTATCAATAAATTATAAATTTTTTATTTATGTCCTACATCAAAATTATATGTAAAAAATAAATATAAAATTTTAAATAATTAAGATCATTAATATATATATATATATATATATATTATATAGTACTATATATTTTATATGTATATATATAGTATTAAAAATATAGATTAAATACATATAGGATATGTATATTAATAATTATATATATATAATTGAGTCAATTCACGAGCTAATGAACTAACCTTATCCAAGTTCAAGTTCGGTTCATTAAATTTATGAGTTTAATTTCAAGCTCAAATTTAACTTATTAGCTCATAAACTTAGTTTATCGAGTTATTAACAAGTCAAACTCGAGTTAATTCACGAGCTGACTTAATTCACTTCTAATTCTATATATATATATGGTATTTAGGAAATTCTCATTAATATATACATACTATACTATCTTCAATGTTAGGTGTTTCTGTCTTATTGTTTGTATGTATGTGTAGGTACACACCTATGTCACCTCCTCTCCATAGATGCAGAATCATATAGATACAGTCATACAGGGTATTTAATTTTATATTTAAATTAATTTATTTTCTAATGTCATTCTTATTTTTTAGCAAAAAATAAATAAATATTTTTGATAATATAGCATTATTCGTTAAACTTATATTTCATATATTCTGCGATTTATGCGTAAATCATATCTTTCTAAAATTTTTCTCTATAAATCTAATTTTTGACTAAATCTTTTTTTTATTCTTCTATAAAAATAATATTATAAACAATATATATATATATATATATATATATATATATATATATATATATATATATTATACGGTATATAAATTGAACATTTTCAAAACCAATATAAAAAAATGTCAATAAATTATATCTTATATATTGTAATTGTTAAATATCACATGAAGATTCTTTTTGTTTCTTTAATATCTCTTCATTATTCTCCGCACCAAATATACAATTTAAATAATGAAAAGTCTAGAGAATTAACAACTTTATTAAATTCTAATCAGTATATAATCAACAAAAAAAATTGAATAATCATATACTATTAAATGAAATTTTATACCATTAAAAAATATTATTAATGGTTATTTGATGATTACAAATCACAAAAGTTAACTGGTACCTAACACTCCTCTTTAAGTAATGAATCTATTTAACATAAAACTAAATCGGCTATTTAAAATCGTGTGTTTTTTTTGTCTCAATATTTGATTTATCACTCTCTCCTCCGTAACTTCATAGTATAACAATGCAATAAAATTTAAACTTTGTCATTTTATTTTTATCTTACCTATATATTTATATTTTTTGTATTAACATACTTATCAAATACAACCGAAATAATTGATTAATTTTGGGTAAGAAGAGTAAGTTGAAGAAGTTCTATATAGTATTATAGTAGTTAGGTCCACAGCCATGATATGGTAGAAAGAGGGTTAGGGTGGGGGTCTGAAGGACAAAGTATTTAGGACTCAAGGTGCTTAGTAGTTCTTCCACTCAAATAATGATCTCCCTCATGAACATCACATGTATTTGACCCTACATGATTCCTTCTTAACAAGGTCTATAGAGCTTTAATTTCCCAAAGTGATTTCCACAAAAAAAAGATCATGTATACAGGTGTCAGCATCACACAAGATAATCAACTAGGCACCAATATATAAATATCATTTTTTAGGACAATTCCAAACTACTCTTGAATATAACCTCGATGAGTTTATCATATATATATGATTTGACCATGTATTTGGTTCTTAGGAAGAGCACAATTTTTTAGGATTTATAAGGTCATTTAGTTTTGGTTAGGATTGTTTATTATTTGATATAATGGATTATTTAATGAATGACATGCATACATGTTAGTTGATAATGCAAACAAATTTCTCTCGAGCTAATAATAATAAAGGGTTTGGTTACTATAAGCAGTGACCGAACTTGAAATAAAATTTTGGGGGTGTTAAATAGAAAATAATTATTAAAATGTTTTTGATATGGATTCCATTTAAGATAAGTTCGTCTAATCTCATCTCTCTAGTTTGGATGATGTTGTCAAATTTAAAGCCATTTTTCAGGATCTCGTTCCAAAAAATTAAAGTCAAACCCATCAGATATAACTTTTTGAATTTTTGAAGGTTGTATCTCACTTTTTTTTGTGATTCATTAAAGTAGAAGAACTATCTACAGATGTTGATATTGTAAAAGTTATATGTTCTCCTTCTTAAATATTAGCCTTCCTCTTAAAAATGTATCATTTCTTTGATTTTTCATTATTATTTTATATAAAAATTTGAATATATATTCTGTAGAATATTTAAAGAAGAAGTTAGAAGGATAAATATTAAAATTTATAATATTTATTGAATTTTTTTATCAATTTATACAAATATAATATATTAATATTTATTAAATATTTTATTATTTTTTATCATATAAATAATTAAATTAAATAAATAATAAAATATAAAATAATATTAAATTAAATAAATAAAAAATATCTAATTTTTTATATTTGAGCTTAAAGATAGAAAGAATGTTATTTATTGAATTTATTGGGTACTTTAAGTCATAGTAAAGTATTTAAACCAATTAAACTATTTTTTATCTTTTAAAAAAGTACTACTAATTTTTTTATAAAAAATTTGGGAGGACCATGGCCCTCTTGTCTGAACTAAGCTCCACCACTGACTATAATTTCTCATTATATGCATGTATCACTTCTACTACTCTTACTTCACTAATTAATTAAATATTTGAAAAAATTTCTCAACACGTATATTATACATAGTTTTAGTTTGTTTGTCTAAATGTGTATATGTCCAAAGTAAATATTTCCTTAAACATTACTATTTAAATATTATTTATCTAATAAGTTAACTTTTACAATTGAGATAGAGATACGCTGTACTCAATTATAATACTTATTAAGCAAAAAAATTGAGTAAAATGTTCACCAAAAAATAAAATGAACAAATGTATCTATAAGATGATGTTACACAAGTAGATGTCATGATGGTTATCATTACGGCAATTAAAGTGATTATACAATTTTGACAATATTTAAAAATATTATTAAAATTAATACACTAATTTTTTTACTATTTCAAAAATATTTTTGAGTTTAAATAAAAAATAAAATATATTGTCAAATAAAATATTTTCACTTCTTGTATAAATTTATAGCCAATATTAATAGAAGTACTTGTTATATATACAAACGTTGTTAATAGAAGTACTTGGTACTCTTATTAATTGATTTTAAAAGAAAATTTTAAAATAATAGTTGAATTATTTTTATATGATAAATAATTACTGATATAATTATCAAAGTGAACTATTTTTTTTAATTTTATTCTTTTTTATTATAGATGGATTGTGATGAGTACTTGTATTGATGAAACTTGAAAGGAGAGGAAGAAGTGTAGATTTCTGTGTTTGTAGGTTAAAGGGGGACCCAATAGCTGAGCCAAATTTGACTAACCCTATGCACTCAAAAATAGAGAGGGGGTATAGTAGTAGGGGCCGGACCCGGCAATCACTCTCCAAATGCAAAACCAAAAAGATGCAACTGATGAATTTGTACTATTTCCAAACCTGGCAATAGTGCCTTCATTCATAAGTACACAGTCACATTCATCTCTTCATTTGTCAAATGGTCCCCTCTTAAGAAGCCTGTTTCATTCAGTTTCATATTTAATGTGTACTTTAAAAGAAGATAAACATTCATGCACATGCAATTATCTTTTTAAAAAATTTATAATTAAAAATTATTAAATAATAATTTTGTTAAATTATTTAACCGATCTGAATTATTAATTTTATATATAAATATCTGTATAACTAAATATTTATGATTATTTTCAAAATATTATTAAATATATATAAGAATAATTTTTTGATGAATCCTTACTATGCATGTGGGATATTAGGATATTGATAGATGATCAAACATCCATTACCTAATGAGGTATAGTATGTTGGGAAGTTTATTTGCGCATGCTTTCCATCTGCACTGCACGGTACCCGATACTTTTATATAGAGATCAGATAAGTGAAGAGATAATCTTTCTATCAAACAAAAAGAAGGAATTATTACTTTACTATACTTGGGAGTTAGGACAGATTTGATAAAAGTACCTCTTGTATTGCTTTTATCATCTAATGTACAAAGCGACACTAATTTGCTTATTAATTCATTTTTTATTTATTAAAAATATCACAAAATAATAAAAAAAATTAATTGAGATAATAATGATTTATAACTTAATTAGGAAATCTCAAATTTAAATTTTATAAATAATAAATATTTTTTATAGAGATTATATAACGAAAAATATTTTATGTAAGAACTTATGTACCAAGATTTCTCATATATATAGTAAATAAAATAAAATAAATAATTTTAAATTATTATTTCTCTAATATTACTGAGAAGATGCTAGTTGAAAAGAAAGTCGAAATTATTTTATCCATCGAGTTATTAAGGACAGTGAACTAATTATTTTCTGCCGTTACACTACTTTTTAATTTTAATGAAAATTAAAAAAGAAAAAAATGAAAAAGAAAAGTAGTGTTGTTTGTTGTAGGCTTGCATAAAATTAGGTTAATATATATAGTGAACCAAAATATATTTTTTTTTTGAAGAGAAAAAACTCAACACACTAAGTAGAGTAAGTTGTAACAAGAAATTAAGAGTGAAGCTAAAATAAAGACAAGACATAGGTATAATTCGTTGTCATCTCTGGCATAGCTATCAACAATCAAATGGATCAACACCACACCATTCCCTGTAGCTCATAAACGACTTATTTTTGATGCCATCAACACCTGTCTCATATCTCTGGAATACTCTCCTATTTTGTTCTAACCAAATGTTTCAGATAACAGCAAAGAACCCTATCAACCACTTCTTCTTCTCAGAGTTGTTTCTAGGCACTTCAATCCAGCTCTCAAACTGTTCTTTGACCATGCTTGGGATAGCCCACGCTCTATCTGCACTCGCCAGCCAAGTACACCACACCTGCCAAGTAAATTCACAACCAAGAAACAAATGGTGTACAGATTCTATTTCCCTTTTACACAAGACACAAATGTTATCGCTATGATTTGTGATTCCCAGCCTACTCAGCCTCTCTTTAGTGTTGATTCTACCTACTAAAATAAACCACGCAAAGAGTTCAACTCTTGGAGGTACCAGTCCTCTCCAAATAGCACTAGTGAAGCTGTAGCTTGTGATGTCCTCCGAAAGAGTCTCTCTGTAGTACCTGCACAAAAGAATTAGTGGAAAAAATACCAGTTTTATCAAATTTTCATATAATTGCATCCTCTCTACTAGACGACATTCTTACTAGTCATAATCGTTCATGAAGTTGGTTAAGCAATTCAAATTCCCATTGGAATAGCTCTCTCCTCCACTGAAAGTTCCACACCCATTCTATCCCATCTCAGAACCCACAATCCCCTACAACGGATCCTTGTTGATTTGAAACCGAGAAAAGTCTCGAAAAACTCTCTTTCAACGTACCACCTTGTATCCAGTCATCCTCCCAAAAACGAATACGTCTGCCATTTCCTACCTCCATAGCCAATCCACTGATCATCATACCTCTTGCCTGTGGCTCTCTAATATTAAGCTGACAAATATCTTTCCACGGGCCACCCTTTACCGGTAATGGCTGTTTGGACAACATTACAGAAGGGTTCAAATGATTGAAAGAACATATAACCTTTTTCCACAACGAACAATCCTCTTTTGAAAAATGCCACCACCATTTGAACAGGAGTGAAGCATTTCTAATTAATGCATCCCCCACCCCCAAGCCTCCTAGCCTTTTCGGAGCTTGCACCATCTCCTATTTTACAAGTGGTATACCGTTATTCCCATCTTCTTTACTCCACAAGAACCTTCTCTGTAACCCGATTATCTTTTCTGCAACCGCCTTTGGCATCTTGTACAAGCTTAAGTAGTAAACCGACAGACTATTTAGAACGGATTTTATGAGAACCAGCTTGCCCGCCTTGTTGAGGGACTTGGCTTTCCACAAGCTAAGCTTATCTTCCACCTTGTCTATAATCGGTTTTCAGGTCTTCACCAACCGAGGATTTGCACCTAGAGGGATTTCTAGGTACCTAACAGGTAAACTAGCTTCGGCGCATCCCAACAATCCACACATATTTGTCACCCATTCCTGCTCACAGTTAACAGAAATCATATTTGACTTATCAAAATTAATAGTCAGACCCGACATCAACTCAAAACCACGCAGAAGCCTCTTATAGTTCAGTATGGTTTCCGTATCTTGTGGGCAGAATAAGATTGTGTTATCCGCAAATTGGAGATGCGACAATTCTATGATGTCCCTTCCCACCAACAGTGGAGAAATGTGTCCATTCCTGACTGTCTCACCCACCATCCTGTGAAAGACATCAACCACAAGAATGAATAGGAAAGGAGAAAGAGGATCTCCTTGTCTAAGACCTCTCTCTATCTTGAACGGCTTGGACGGTGACCCGTTAATCAACACAGACATAGACGCTGTAGTCACACATTCCTTCACCCATGCCCTCCATGTAAGACCAAAATCCATCTTTTGTAGCACAACATCCACAAAGCTCCATCTCACTCTATCATAAGCTTTCTGAAAGTCTAGTTTGATAATTGCCGCCTGCTTCTTGTGCAACTTCAACCATTGGACCTTCTCACAAGCAATAAGAGCACCATCATGTATTTTGCGACTCTTTACAAATGCAGACTGAGTCTCTCCCACTAAACCTGGCATCACTGACCGCATTCTTCTCACCAAAACTTTAGATATCACCTTATAGACATAGCCAACCATACTTATTGGCCTTAAGTCTTTAATTTCCTTAGCTCCCACAAATTTTGGAGCTAGTGCCACCCATGTTACATTCGCATCCGATGATAGCTTCGCACTTTGAAAAAAGTCCAAGACAGCTTCAGTAAACTCCTTGCCTATCTTACCCCAACTTTTCTTTATAAAGTTCATGTTGTATCCATCACTACCCGGCGTCTTACTGGACTCGCAATCCCAAACTGCCTCTCGTATTTTCTCAGGCGATGGCATCACCTCTAGCTCTGCTACCTCCTCCTCAGTAATCTGCTTTACCATTCCATCATAAATTATTACAGAAAAAAAGCTTTTACAAGATAAAAGAGACCACCTTTTATGCACACAACTACTTTTGTTATATGTATATTTTGTTATATGTATAAGAATAAAAAAAGGTTTATATCCGCTTAAGTGACTTGTGTAATTCATGATTAGGAGCAAAATATTTTAGATTAAAAGTTTTGTGCGCTAGATTAATCCTCAACCACTTTTGCATTAGTGCAATTTTGATTTTGATTATTTATGCGTATTAAAGAATGTATATAATTTTTTATTATTTTAAAAAATATATATATAAAAATTGATACCTGTAAGAATATTATGTGGAATTTTCTCCGATTCTGCCAATAATATCTTATCCTTTGTCTTCTGTCTTTTAAAATAATAGTATATGAAACTTCAGGCTCATCCTAATTAGATTAATATCCATTTGTCCTTCACAATATTATCTAGAGTTTATAATTAAGACAAGAGTTTAATTTTAATATATTAACAGTAAAAATTATTTTATATAATTATTTAATTTTTTTAAATAATTATTTATATTATTAATATAAAAATTAATTATTTTTATTAATATAATATTATGTAATTAAATAAATATATTAAATTATTTTATATTAAAAATATATTACAACTAAAAAGTTAGACCAAGCACATTTTAGATTAATTTCTTTTTTCCTTTCTAAAGATGAATAGTCAATCTTCTTGTATGGAATTGATATAATAGAATTCTTCCAACAATAGTTCTTTTATTTTTTACAAACAACATTCAAATTCATGACTTTATCTATAGTTTACAAATGTTAGAAACTAAGTGATAAAATTTTAAAATATCTCCTACAAAATTATAGGTTTATAAATTCTCTCTGCTATTATAAGTGCTTACAAATTAACCGCATCACCTAATAAAGTTTTTCAAGAAAAAAATGTTAAACTAAAATAACATTATCATGAATAATAAAATTAATCAATTAAAATAATTATTCTAGAAGACTAGAACCTTAAAGTTGAGACATTTTATCCTCTACTTTATTAAACCCACTAAAAAAAACCCAAAAGTCTCAAACACAATAACTTCCCACAATTTTTTTTAAAATATATAAATAAAGATACCCGCGACAAGGTATCATCTTGTCTATAAAAAGAGTCACCTCTCAAATATATCTTCCCATAACCTTCCATTCTCCTCTAAACCTTCCTCCTCCTTCCATTCTTCCATAAATATATAATCACCCTTAAATAATTTCTCAAAAAAAAAAATTGAGAATTCAAAGAACCAAAACCATGTCTTCAAAACATGTTATTATTGTTATTATTACTCATCTATTTACAAAATTCTTAAAGACTTTCTTACTCCTTATTAGTTTCATACTCCACAAAGCAGATTCCGGCTACAACAACAATTCTATTGGAACATCAATATTCCAACGACCTTATCATTATGATCAGATTGTATCTTCGTTGCAGAAACTCCCTCTAGAAGGCTCCTTAAGCTTAAGTAACAACGACGCGGTCGCCAGTGACTTTGGAAACATATACCATTTCCCTCCTCTAGCAGTCCTTAACCCGGTATCAGTATCCGACATATCACGTGCCATAAAGCACGTGATGGAGTTATCTGAACCGGGTCTGAAGGTCGCTGCTAGAGGACACGGACATTCCCTCCAAGGGCAGTCACAAGCAGAAGGAGGCATAGTGATCAACATGGAGTCACTGGCTGAAAAAACAGCAGCAGTAGTGGTAGTTAACAATGGAGAATTTGTTCCATATGTGGATGTTTCAGCGGGTGAGTTATGGATTAACATTCTGCATGAGACTCTTAAGCATGGTTTAGCACCAAAATCTTGGACGGATTATCTTCATCTCACTGTTGGTGGAACTCTATCAAATGCTGGAATAAGTGGTCAAGCTTTCAGGCATGGACCCCAGATCAATAACGTCTTTCAGCTTGAAGTTGTTACAGGTAATTATTTATATATTATTATGCAAATAAAAATTATAATACAATAGAAATACAAATGTTATGAGATATAAATTTGTTTAGAAAAAAATAACAGTTGGAGACACTATTAATGATTTTATTTTTAAGTTTAGTTTTGACGTATTATTTAATAAATATAAAATATATTATACAGTCTAATTATATTTATTTTTTTTGTATGACTGTAGTTTAAATTATTAATATAAAAATGCATGTGTAAAACTGTTTTATATAAATAACGTATCAAAATTAAATTTTAGTTTTATATTTTTTATTTATTTAAAAAAATAGAGATAGTAAAGACAAAATTTTACTTTTTCTATAATATGATCTTATTAGTTTTTTTTTTTTACTTTTAAAAACAAATAACAAATAAAAATTTAGTATTTAGAATTTTCTGAATTTTAACTAATTTGACTCGAATTTACTATCATTGTTATTTGTGTATTATATATATATATATATATATATTGCTTTTGACTTATATTATGAGAGAAATGTATAATTAAGTGTGAAATTATTTGAACTAACTTGAATTTGCAAGGGAAAGGAGAGGTGGTTACATGCTCAGAGACAAGAAACACAGAGCTTTATTACAGTGTTCTTGGAGGGCTTGGCCAATTTGGAATCATCACTAGGGCAAGGATTTCTCTTGAAGCAGCACCTAAGATGGTGAAATGGATTAGGATGCTGTACTCAGAGTTTTCAATGTTTGCAAGGGACCAAGAGCATTTGATATCTCTTGAGAACACATTTGATTATATTGAAGGATTTGTGATCATAAATAGAACTGGGATCCTTAATAATTGGAGATCTTCTTTCAACCCCAGAGACCCAATTCAGGCCAGCCAATTCATTTCAGATGGAAGAACCTTCTATTGTCTTGAGGTGGCAAAATATTTCAACCCAGATGAATCTCAATTCATGAATCAGGTACATTATTATGCATATTATTATTACAGTTTATTTATTATTAATTGTTTTAATAAATATATGGATTTCATAAGTGATGTGACACCTATTAAGTTTTTTAATAATTTTTATTGTTATTACGAATTTCATGCAGATAGTTGAGAATTTGTTGTCAGAGCTGAGTTACATTCCATGGACACTCTTCCAATCAGAAGTTTCTTACGTGCAATTTTTAGATAGAGTGCATGTTTCTGAGAAACAGTTAAGATCAAAGGGATTATGGGAAGTTCCACACCCTTGGCTAAACCTTCTAATTCCAAGGACTCACATTCATCACTTTGCTCAAGAGGTCTTTGGCAATATCCTCAAAGACACAAGCAATGGCCCCATACTCATCTATCCTGTCAACCAAACACGGTACCAAACGCTATCTTTTATTTGGTATCTAACTTTTGTTTAACTTATTTTTTATAGTAATTTTGAAATATTTTAAATTTTTTAACTTTTATACTTTTAAATTTAAAATTAATTATATAGCAAATACCTTAATTATATACTCCCCTTTTAATATTATGTAATGAAATGTAATATTATGTACTAGCAGAACAATTAGGACTTTCAACGGTTACACTTTGTGATGTTAAGTTTGGTGCAGGTGGAACAGGAAAACATCTTTGGTAACGCCAGAGGAGGATATATTTTACCTAGTGGCATTTTTATCTTCAGCAATGCCATTAGCAAGAGGCTCAGAGAGCTTAGAACACATCCTAACACAAAACAAAAGGATCCTAGAATTTTGCACAAATGCCAAGCTTGGAGTGAAGCAGTATCTCCCACATTACACCACACAGGAAGAGTGGAAAGCACACTTTGGATCAAAATGGGAAGCATTTGTGCAAAGAAAAACAGCATATGACCCACTAGCACTGCTTGCCCCTGGCCAGAGAATCTTTCAAAAGGCATTGTCTACCTCTTGTTAGTCCCCTTTTTTTTTTCTTTTTTTCTTTTTTTAGTGAGTAATTTGTAAGGTTGTAAACTATTGATAATGATAATTAATCATATATGTTTTTTTATTTATTCCTTGCTTCCAATAATTTTCAGCTTTGGCCTTTGCATTTTCTCTTCAAAAGGGTAGGCTTTTGCTTTTGTAGGTCATGATTAGAATGTAGAAAACGGTATAAGGAAAAGATACCAACAAGGCAACAATGAGTACTGAGTTAGTGGCGCTGGTTTTTCTTTTCTTTTCTTTTTTCCCTTCTCTTTTTTCTTCATGTAGTTAAAAAGATTATAAAAATTTCATCCTAGAACAAAAATAATCAAGGACAGCAATGATTATGTGTACATAAAGAGGTGTATGTTAAATATGGTGTTCGTTTATGTTCCAATTCTGGTTTAACGAGATATAAACCTCGCTGAAATTGAATTTAGTCATTTACACACACTTCATTTAATTAGAGATGAGAAATATGTAAATTGACATTATATAAGCAGACACATCATCAAATCATCATTTATAAAAATTGCCTAAATCACTTACTTGGCATAGGATGCCACTCTTCCAATAACAAATATGTTTTTAAATAGTCCAATAACAAAACATATTTTTTAATTTTTTAATAATTATTAAATAGTATTTATTTAATTTTAACTACAACTTAAATCTTTATATAGGCCATGGATTTGTTACTCTTATTTTTATGTGAGAGTAAGGTTAACTAATATAGAAATATTTATAAATTAGACTCCGATTTTTTTATTTTTGAAAAAACCAATCATTAAAATTTGTCTTTCTATTTTTTACTTTTTACACATTTTCTTTTTCGTTTAATCAAAATTTTTAAGAGATGAATTAGTTACCTCTACTAGAATTTATCATTCATTTTTCACCTATCTCCAGATGAGACAATCTTTTTTAGCATTCCTCCTCCTCCTTCTGTTTTTATATATTACTGCTTTGTTCTTCTTCCTCACTACTAACTCCGGTTTCAGTCCTTCTCTCGCACCTCTGTCCTTGCGAACTACTCTTGTAAGGTTTTATTTTATTTTTTTATTGTCTATTTTATGAAAATTATGTGAATTTGGATGTTCTTGTTTTGGTAGGATTTCATGATAAATTTGAGACTCGATACAAATATAACTTGTACCTAACTCAATATTTCTATCTATGTAATGATCTATGTAAATAGACAATGCTTGTCCAGTCAACTGTAACAAAAGTGGAATTCTTCAATGGATTTTGCAATAATTTTTTAGTATCCATGAACACATGTTTTTGACCAGTAAAGATTGATGAACTATTTAAAATTGTTTCTCTTTAGTTGACAATGGCATAAGATGGTAAGTGTAACACCCCAATTACCCTAATCTTTACCTCTAGCCGTAAAGCATAGGTCAATCAGAAGTTATGACAGTTCTAAGGCTTATACTTATATATATATATATAGGAAAAATAGTATAATCTAGAAGCCTGATAAAGGATTAAGCTCAAATTACAGAATTACAAAAGCGCGAAACATTCACACGAAGCTAAAGCATTAGACACAAGATATAGATGCAAGAGAGTAAACATATATAGATATAATATTATAATAGATCATAGGGAACTAGCCACAGCTTGCGGAGTTTAAGCCGACTAGTTACAAATAGATAAATACGGAGTTTTGGAATTAAAATACAAAGAGATGTGAGAGTAACTATAATAAGGTAAATTAGAAATAAACCAAGGAGGAACCATACTCCGCTCTGTCACCATATCCGCAATCTCACCGAAGTAGATTACGATCTGCATCTGAAAAACAACAACAAAGTATGGAATGAGAATCGGAGGTTCTCAGTATGGTAACAGTGCCCAATGATGTAAGATGTAAGGCTCCGGGACGCCGAAGGCAATCCTAAAACTTCACATCACATACAGATATTCAAGCTTAGAACAAAATAAATAAAAGAACTTAAACCATAAACCAGGGTTATCTAAACTTAGGGGAGATTCTAACTAATACTAATCACACCGCTGTATCCCACAGCCTTCGCCAACCTTACCTCCGTGCGATCCCATTGCCACCGCCTACCTAACCTCCTCAGTACCAGACAACCACAATTTAAAGGCAAGCAAGTAAAACACAAGTAGAAGCATATAGAGCAAGTAGTTCCAGTAAGCAAATAGACATGTTATTCATTTAGGCATACAATTACAAGTCGGCAAAGCATACAAACAGATATAAAATGTACATGAAGAATGTCTATCCTATTGGCTCGTGATATCACTTGTCGATCCATAAATGCCAACCCGACACATCCTTTCGGATGTCGCTTTTCTGCCGCACCCACGAATATAGTGTCGAGCACACTCTATTGACTCACGGATATAGTGCCGGGCAAACGCTATTCACCCACGGATATAATGCCGGGCACACTTGCATGCATAACCCAAGGATATAGTGCCTAGCACACTCTTGCAACAGAAAAGATTATCAATCATAATTCAATCCCATAGACATACTACCCTGCACACTATCATACTTAACCCAAGGATATAGTGCCTGGCACACTCTCATTATTCAACAAGATCATCATTCCTCTTTGAGTCTTCAACTCATCATAACCATTATCAATTCATCACTTCCATTCCGAGCACATTAGTTCATCAATTTCCCAATTCATTGTCAACAATCACCATATGCACCACTCTTCATTTCCTCTCAACTAACTCATCCACAATACACCAGAAACCTAAACCTCTGTTTGCTAACTATGCTAGCGCTGCTACTAGAGCCCTTTCCCATGCCTGTGCGTACGCACAGGTCTGTGCGTCCACACAGAATAACATTTTTGATGGGTTGTGCGTGCGCACAAGGCTGTGCGTGCGCACAAGGCTGTGCATGCGCACATATCAGAAATCATGAAATTCTGCAGATATTCTGCAACTCTGCAGAATTTCAGATTTTTAACACCAACTTTGAATGATCATAACTTCCTCTACAAAATTCTAAATTTTGCAAACTTTATATCAAATCGAAGGGTTTTCAATAATCTTTGATTCTAATCCAAATTCAACAAATTTTGAAAATCGAGACAAAAGTTATGATTAGACAAAGTTCACCAAAAATCTATTTTTACCCAAAATCTCATCAACTCAATTTTTAACCAACTCTCAATCCAATACCAATTCAATCACATATCAACCATACCAAAACAGCTCAAAATTCATACAAACACTACCTCAACTATTTTCTCAATCACACAACCTTCTAAACCATTCAACAATTCTAAATCCAACCTAATTCACATTTTCTAAATTTTCATTAACCTTATTTACATCAACATGACTTCTCACCACTTCCATCATTATTCAACTATACCACATCCAACATTTAATATCTCAAATTATCAACCCATTCAACACTCATCAATCTAAACATCAAATATAAAACACCATAATCAATCTTTCACCAACACCTTCACCAATCATCATTCTTTCACTATCAATCTTCCTCTACAACCTCATTCATGCTTTATACCAATAATCAACAATATACATTCATTCAAAATTCAACATACCTCATACATCAACATCATTATTTAACAACATTTACAAAATCAATTCATCAAGCATTATCAACCAACCCACATTAACAACCCCTATAAATCTTCATCAATTCCAACAATTTATCACCAAGCAATAATTAACATTAACCAACATCATAATACATCATTAGCACTAATAGTCCTCAACAATCACCATCATTATACATATACCACAACAACCACATATCCAATTCAATCTTATCCTATGAGCCACTAGCCTAAGTGTCCATGACCATTACATATTACATAAAGAAAACCGAAACCATATCTTGGCCGATTCCCAATATGCTCAAACACCAAACTTGATTCCAATCAAGCTTCTAGCAAGCTCCAAACCATCAAAGCCACACTAAAAGCCATCACCAACTCCAAAAACAAGCTTCATACATACAACATAACCATACATCAACAACTAAAGCTCATACTATACCAAGCCACAAGGATAAGGAGGTTCCTTACTTTATCCAATGAGATTAGGGATAAAATTCATCAATTACTCGCTACTAGAGATCACCTAAACAACCAAAACCACAAAATCTACTCAAAACTATAACTTCAAAAATGCAAAAATCTAGGGCACAAAACTGGGAAGTGAGATGCGGTTTTTTACCATATTTCTTTAGATAGAAACGTAGAGCTCGACGAGAGCTTCGCGTGGCCTCAAACGGCTCGTCAATCAGAGCTCCGGATTAAAAGTTATGGCTCCCGAAAGATGGAGGTGAATAGTGCACTCTCTCTTCTTCCTTTCCTCTCTAAAAATCGCAGCCCTCTCTCTCTTAAAGCTGGAAAATGAGCTCAAGACCTTGGGTCCGGTCCAACCCGTTATCATTTTTTGTCCGTTTGGCCCACTTTGAGCCAAAACCTTTAAGATTAGTGTCCGGTTTTCGATTCTAAAATTATTTTTTTCCTTTCAAAACAACAAATTAATTTTCTAAATATTATTTTCCAAAACACGCAATACTGTACAGTCTAGAGCCGGTACTGCCAGCTTAAGCGCTAGTACGCATTTTTACAAAAATCTTTTCGAAAAGGTACATTTTTCAACTCAAAAAAATTCACTGAAATCAAATTTCACATTTTTGTTTTCAAATTAAAAATTATAAATTTTGAATCTATTCCGGACACTAAAATTATTTTATTAAAACGGTTTTACGTGAAAACGCGGGTTCTTACAGTAAGCATTTATGAGAAATGCATTTCATGGCTTTCACTTGGTCCGTGAAGCATCACCCTTCTATCCGGAACATGAAATTTATCATGCAACATTTTAACTGGCATCTAAAGTTTCAATAGTGTTTGGTAGTATTTAATATAATACAAATGTTCTAGGAATGCTGGTTTGAAAAAATCTTGAAAATGAGGTATGAATTGTAGCAAGAGACCTAAGTTGCTTGTAAAATTTGTCAAAATTTAGATGTTAATTAGTAAAACAAGAATGATGTTAATATTTTTCCTTCAAGATGGTGTAAGATGGTGTTCCTTGTTATAAACTTGTGTTTATTATGGTGAAGTGCATGAAGAAGCTAGGTTGCAGTTCCTATATTCTCTAATTGTAAGAAAATATTGAGTAGCACTTTATTTCTTGTTTGCATTTCAGAACTTGTTCCTTGTTATAACCAACAATTTAGACCCTATTTTTTTTTTTGGAAAAACCAGAAAAACCAATAATTAAAATTTGCCTCTCTGTTTCTTATTTTTTACACATTCTCCTTCTCTTTTAATCAAAATTCCAGAAATGAATCAGTTATCTCTGCTAGAATTTTTTGTTCCATTAATGTTCGTGTTCATGTTTGTGTCCCATCCCTGCAGCTACTACCATTGCTGTCGCTGCCTACACTCAGCACCGCCACCACTCCTTCTACCGCATCCGCACCACACTTTCCAATTCTGCGTTGTTGTGTTTGGTTTCTGTCCCTGCACACTACTGAGATTCCATTTTAATTTTAATTTTATTGCTTTTTCTATGGCAATTTTTGTGAATTTAGAGGTTTTTCTGCTGTTTTCACACCACAATTTTTATTTTTTTATTTTATTTTATTTTATTCCTTTGCCCTATTTTTTTGCTTTTTTGAAAAGAAATTACTATAAGTCGTTGAAGCGATCTTAATACATTATATGAGACATGAGTCTGAGAGATACATCATGCAAAATTGATCTTTCTTTATCAATTGGAAGTTAAATCTTATTGTCTATAGGATTGTTAGGCCTAATAATTAATTACTTATTATTTTGTAATGTGTTTGCATAAAAAAAATTAATTGATCGAACATGTTCCATGAAAATTGAAAGTCTTAATCTCTTCTAACAAAAAAAACTATCTTAATTAATTTTGGATTCTTTTCATAGTATTTTCTTTTAATTATACACAATAAATAAATTTTTGGTCATCCTAATGCAGTAGAATTGCATTCAATATTCACTGTTAGTAAGAATGAGAACAGACTCCAGTTGTGAGCCTAGGGAATAGGCATTGTTCAGCCTCTGTATTCCTAATCCACTGGTTTGTTATTTAAGTTGACTACTTTGTTGGAACTCATATATCCAAGATTCCGAGGTATGCTTTAAATTTTGTTAGTCATGCTCCTGGAGTTCCTATGTTTAATCCCCATTTCTTTGGTGCATTTGTTAATTATAATCCATTAATATTTGTGTGTGACAGGAAAAGGATTTGAAATGGCATCTTCTAGGCTTATATGACTTTTTGTGTTTGTTAAGTTTATATTAACTAGGTTGACGATGTAACCACATGTATTTCTATTGCATGTTCAGAATGATGGCCTGATGCAAATTTTGTGGTCTTAGAGAAAATCTATAAAAGATGCAAATAACAAGTCACAAGAGAATAACACCTCCAATTCGGAGTCTTCACAATAGATGTCGATTTTTTAATTTTTTGCTAGATTGTTTTAATGATAGATACTGGTTTTGGACTTTAATTTTCTATAAATATTCGCTATAAAGCTCATTTGATCATGTAATCTTTTCAACTATATCTGCTATCATTTGATTCTGAGGTATTATGATTGGCTTACTTTTATATACACACTCAATCAGAATTTTAGTATTGGACATGTAGTAATGGACCTCTTTTTCTATTTGTTATATTTTTTTACAACACTAATGATGCAGTTGCAGAGGAAATGAAGAAAGACTACATGCTACAACATGGCGAGGAGGGAATTGCGAGAATAATGTAGCCTATTAAATGTTGATGCAAATGCTAAAGATTGTTATGTTTGTTGTTATACTGATGCATGGTGCATTAGAACTATTGTTGCGTTTGTAATTTTTTTTTTTTAATTTGTATTCAGTTAGAACAAGAATGAAAGAACTTCCAAAATGAGTTTTGATGATTGTTGAAGGAATTAAAGTCAAGAATTAAGGTTATTTGAGGGAAAATAGATAAATGGAGTGTTATTCGTGTTGGCTTCTTTGTTTAAAGATTTCCAAATTCTTTTATGACACTCCATGACTTAAATAATCCAAACAGAGTTATTATCTTATCCATTAACATAAACAAAGACGTTTTTTTGTTTTCAATGTTTTTTACGTTAACCGCATCTTAAACTAGTAATCACCTTTGGCTTGTTTTCCATGTTTTTACGTTAATAAAAGTATTCTTTTCCATGGTTATTTTTTCCTTCATTTTGTATTGTGTATTGGTGTTTAGAAAGTAATGGGTCAAAAATTTTCATATGACAAGATTAATAGTGAGCATAAATTATATGACTGGTATGAGCAGGATGAAAAAAAACATAAGGAAGTTAACAGAGAGTATATGAATGAGTACGACACCTTGGTGATGCATACTTGTGAAGGTGACAAATAGTGTCAAAGCCAACTCCAAAAGTTGCAAAAGGTGTTGGTTAAAATCGGATAATGAAGAAAAAAGTTAAGGGACTGTAAATACTAAAATCCTGTAAAGATTAGGTTGATATGGTAGCCACTATTTTATACTTGCTAATTGTGACTTGTAAATGATATAAATTTCTTAAGAGTATCCTTCCCTCTTGCTTATCTTATTTTTTTAATAATTATTCTTTTGTCTCTGATTCTTATATTATTTCAAGGCTATTAGACCCAAACATAATTTACTGAAAATTTGTCACCTATGATAAAAAATTTTAAAACTTAGTTGCACACTGATTTAAAATAAACCATCAAGCACGTAAATATATTTTCTCTTTTTTTTTTTAAGTAACTGATTATGTATTGAAAATTGCTTAACATGTTTGTTCTCAGGTGCACCCTTATTTTCTCAAAATTATCACTCTCATACCTGTGGATAAACTTCATGGATCTTAGTTTAAAAAAAGGGGGTATTATATTACATCTCTAAAATATGAACTATTTTAATATAGTTAATCTTTCTTTTTTTTTTTTAGATAATTCGATCAAAGTTCAATACATATAATTATATAAAGCTATAAAGTACAGCATCAATCATAAAATAAAGTAAAACAATTATTACACTAGGATATTACTCTAATTTTTTAGAACCAATATGCACCTTCTCCTACTACTTCAATGCCTAGAGTATTTTATGATCACTTTCAATTTTAGACAACCAACATAATAAAAGTCATTCTGTGTTAGTTTTAAATTCATAAAGCAATTATGAATAAACTTATTTTTTAAGAACAGTTTACTTGAATACTCTAGAGCTTTATATTTAGAATATAATTATCTATTGTTGGTTCAAAAATCACTCTTGCTTTTATCTTGTATTCGTAAAGATATAAAACTTCTTTCTTGTAAACAAAAGAACAAATAAAGTGGGTAAGATGAAGTCCAATGCAATAAAGTAATATTTATCTCATTCACTAGGTAAATGGATTCAAAATGAGAAAGCACTAACTAATGGATAAATAAATTTAGTTATATATTTAGATTGTGAGACTATTCTTATTACACCGTGAATAACTTTTTTTACTTCAGTACTTCAAAACCAAAAAATCCTAAAAATCACAGCTTGTCACAAATTAAGCACAAAAAAATGATGGAAAAAGTTAGAGGTACAAGTTCTGAAATGCAAACAAGAAGCAAAGTGCTACTCAATACTTTCTTACAATTAGAGAATATAGGAACTGCAACCTAGCTTCTTCATGCACCTTATCATAATAAACACAAGTTTATAACAAGGAACACCATCTTACACCATCTTGAAGGTAAAATATTAACATCATTCTCGTTTTACTAACATCTAAAGTTTGACAAATTTTACAAGCAACTTAGGTTCTCTTGCTACAATTCACACTTCATTTTCAAGATTTTTTCAAACTAGTATTCCTAGAATATTTGTATTATATCAAATACTACCAAACATTATCGAAATTTCAGACGCTAGTTAAAATGTTGCATGATAAATTTCATGTTCCAGATATAAGGGTGGATGCTTCACGGACCAAGTGAAAGCCATGAAATGTATTCCTCATAAATACTTAACATCTTATGCCATTGTCAACTAAAGAGAAACAATTTTAAATAGTTCATCAATCTTTACTGGTCAGAAACATGTGTTCATGGATACTCAAAAATTATTGCAAAATCCATTGAAGAATTTCACTTTTGTTACAGTTGACTGGACAAGCATTGTCTATTTACATATATCATTACATAGATAGAAATACTGAGTTAGGTACAAGTTATACTTGCATCGAGTCTCAAATTTATCATGAAATCCTACCAAAACAAGGGCATCCAAATTCACATAATTTTCATAGAAAAGACAATAAAATAAAATAAAATAAAACCTTATAAGAGTAGTTCGCAAGGACAGAGGTGCGAGAGAAGGACCGAGACCGAAGTTAGTAGTGAGGAAGAAGAACAAAGAGGCAATATATAAAAAGAGAAGAGGGGAGGAGGAATGCTAAAAAGGATTGTCTCATCTGGGGAAGGATGAAGAATGAATGATAAACCCTAGCAGAGGTAACTGATTTATCTCTTAAAAATTTTGATTGAACGAAAAAGAAAATGTGTAAAAAGTAAAAAATAAAGAGGCAAATTTTAATTATTGGTTTTTCCAAAAAACAAAAAAACAGGGTCTAATTTATAAATATTTTTATGTTGGTTAACCTTACTCCCACATAAAAGTGGGAGTAACAAATCCGTGGCCCTTTATATATTATTTAATTATTAATTCTATCTTCTATTTTATAAATTATTACTTTATTATTTATCTATCATTTTTACTAACGATGAGAAAGAAACAACAATGAAATAGATCTTCTATTAATCGTGACCTTCATAAATATTTTTGTAATACGAATCAACGAGTTTTTTCTAGAAAAACTAGAAAATCGTGTTCTTTGGTAATTCAATGGATTGAACGTCCAACACAATCAATTCAATATAGTACGATTCTTCAAAATTCAATGGTTACAATCGATTTAATTGCTCTATGGAATATAAATTTTTTTTATTCAATCGATTGGTAGTGTTGCCCAATCGATTGAATTTCGTAAAATAATAAGGATATTTGCTTATTCAATCGATTTGCATGGTAACACAATGCGATTGAACTGTAGGATGAATTTTTTTAAAATTAAATCAATTAGTTTTGTAACACAATTCGATTGAATTTTGTACGTGATTAAGGTATTTTCATATTCAATCGATTAGTATGATAATACAATGGATTTTTTAGTTTTTCAATATTTTTTAAGAATTTTTTAAGATTTTTAAAGTCTTTTAAAATTTTCTAAGATTTTTTAGGGTTTAGGATAATCTAAGTTTGTATCTAATTTGTTATAGTCATGCAAAAACAATGTATCCAATTTGTATATATAAAATTTTATTTTATTAGTTATGGCAGTCTCATCGTATTAAAAGTATATGGATATTATTTAAAGTATAATTTTCAATATTAAAACTATTCAATGAGCTACGATTAAATAATAATAAAAGTTATAAATTTTCGAAATAAAAATAAAAAAATTTCATGTTAAAAAATTTTTTATTGGCTCATGGTTCACTTTGTTCTGAATTTTTCTGTGTTTTTTTCTTCAATTATTAGCCTTTACACTTCGTATTCCGTCATTTTTGTTCACTGTTTCTGTTTTTTTTTCAATTTTTTTAAAAAATTTCTTTTTTTTTTTATTTTGATAAAGTGTGGGTGCTTGAGCAGTTATACAAAATGGGATATGAAGTTTCATACTCCACTACATGAGTTACGCCTTCCACAATGATATGCTTGATCATTGGCAGTCCTAAATTTATTTGAACACATACTCGGGCATATCGTCCTCTCTCAGCCAACTTAGTGGCTAAGTCCACTTTGATGGGGACTCCTATTGCAGAAGCAATACGCATCATGACTTGTTCCTGATAGCACCAGATTGGGAGCCCCGAAATCCGAACCCATACAAGTGTAGACCCGAATGATTCCTCACATGACCGAAAATCTATATCCCACGGTTTTACAGCAACATAGTGTCCCTCAATCAACCACGGGCCACCAAGCATGACCTTCTCACGATCTTCACCTGCATCGAATTTTACCATGAAGTACCCAAACCCCACATCAAGCAGATCAAAGCCACCTTTGATGCGCCAAACCATCCGAAGCTTGTGTGAAAGAGCTGTGTAACTATAATTTTTATCAAGAACCTTTATCACCAAAGCTTCTCGATAAGGCTCTGCCAAACAAAGCTTGGCTTCTTCAGTGAAGTTTACACATGGAGGTTGGGGATCGCCCTGCTTGCCCACCACTGTCGCTATACTATCCCCAGATAGAGATCCTGCAAGTGCAAAGGCTTTCGATTTCTCTGGACCAATGACTTTATCTCTAAAGGAGATCTTTGTAGACTTTGAAAAACCCTCCCCTGAAAAACCCTCCTTGGCACCGGATGCACCCCACCCACACTCTCTCCCTTATCTCTTCCGACAGCATGGCCGCCATCCTCACTGTGTTTCGCCCTCAAACACTCGTTCCCCCTTAATTTGTAACTCTTGTGCACGTTATGGTCACGATATGGAACAGTGCTTGGGTAAAGACTCTAGGGAAGGAAAGAGTGCTGATTCCGATGCCACCAAGCCACGAGACGATACAAAGGCAGTGCCACATCCTGAGACCAAAATTCACAATTCAAATGAAGTAGAACCTGATGTGGTAGGTGGCGTTACTGGCGAGAATCCTGCACCGAGTTTACAAAAGGATTTAAAGGCTAATAATTTGGAAAGAAATAATGTTGAGGAGGCTTGCATGCATGATGAACCAGGCTGGGAGCAAGTTGTGAGAAAAGGTAAAACCAAGCTGGGCCAGAAGCAATCTAACAAGGTCCAAAGAGGCACTCAATCCAGAACCGATTCGGATAGAGTAATCAGGCCGACCATCCACTTCTCTCACACGAGTGGATCCAGCTCTTATCGCGCCAGGGTCGGGTCACGAGTCAAGGTCGGACACAGCGCTTTTCGTGTTGGTGAGACGTCGATCTCCTCAACCCGACACACCCCAGTGCCTTGCGGGTCCTCTCTCCGAAAACGACCAAGGTCGGGGTCCCTACAGAGCTCGCCAGTTAAGAAGAATGGAGGCACGGTGGTGGAAGCATCGTCATGTCTTCCTGCAACCGTGAAGGAGGATGTTACCGTGGCGGTTCCATTGGTGAAGAAAGGCGCGTTGCCGGCTGTTATTGCGTCGGTATGCGAGAATAAGGAGACATTCCATGGAGATCCGGAAAACCTGAAGGTCACGGGAGTCACTTCTGCTGGGCAAGCCTCGGTTTGAGGTTGGTGAAGCACTTTGATTTCCTTGTTTTATAATTTTATATTTTATATTATGGATAGCTTAAATATAATAGTTTGGAATATTAGGGGTGCTTCTAATAAGTTAGCCCGGGTAAATTGTAAAGAGCTGGTTAGAAAATTTAAACCTGTAATTTTTATTGTGGTTGAAATTCATTGTCCTTTTCAACACTTGAAACTGTTCTGGGAAAGACTTGGTTATCACCCTATTGGTATAGTGGAGGCGTCAGGACATAAGGGGGGTATCTGGTTCCTTTCTGCAATGCAGGGTATTCACTGCAAATGGGTTGATGCTTTCGATCAGTGTGTTACAATTGAGGTTCAGGTAAATAATGTGATTTGGAGGTGCAGTGGTATCTATGGTAGTCCTCAATTTAATACCAGAGTTCTGCTATGGGATTATCTTGTTACTCAGTCTTCGTCTTTCTGCGGGCCATGGATTGTTCTTGGTGATTTTAATGAAGTACTATTCTCTCATGAATCTAAGGGTTGTCTCTTCTCGAGTCGTCATGCAGATCGGCTTGCTACATCTCTAGGGGATAGTAATCTCTTTGACTTGAAGACTATTGGAAGACGGTTTTCTTGGTACAGAAGGGTTAAAAATGGTGTTGAGGTGGCGAAAAAACTTGACCGGGTCTGTATCAATAGTGGCTGGCTATCTCTCTTTCCAGAGGCTTATGTAGAAATTTTAAATAGGCTTCAGTCTGATCATTGTCCTATCCTAGTGCGCTGTGCAGGTCGTCCCCAACCGAAAAAGAATAGACCTTTTCGGTTTATTGCGGCTTGGACAACTCATCCAGAGTACAGAAATATTGTGAACCAGTCATGGCAGGCTGGCTATAGAGAGATGCATGGCAAGCTTTCAGAAGTGCAGAAGAACTCTTTGGAGTTTAATTCTAAAGTGTTCAGCAACATTTTCGTTAGGAAATGCAAATTGGAGAGACAGATTAATTTCCTTCAGAAGCGACTTGAAGTAATGGAGGATTTGTCTATGCGGCAAAAAGAAAAACAACTGATTGAGGAATTTAATAACACGCTTGTGCAGGAGGAACTTCTATAGTTTCAAAAATCCAGAGAGTAGTGGGTAAAATTTGGGGATAGAAATACCAAATTCTTTCATGTCCATACTCTTGCGCGGAGAAAACATAATAAGATTCGTGGTCTCTTTCTTCAAGATGGGGTATGGGAAACGGACCCGGATGTCCTTAGAAGGGAAGCTGAATCCTTTTATAAACACCTATTCTGCCAGTCGGAGGATGTAGACTTAGGTTGTCTTGGTGATGTGCCGCTACCTTCCTTGAATGATGAAGCCTGTTGTAGCCTCATAGCGCTAGTTACTCTGGAAGAAGTTAAGTCGGCCGTTTTCAGTATGCATTCTTTTAAGGCGCCGGGCCCTGATGGGTTTCAAGCTTTATTCTTTAAAGAATACTGGGAGATTGTTGGTTTTGATGTTTGGACTATGGTTCGTCATGCGTTCTCTGGTTTGGATATGGATCCAAAGATGATGGAAACTCTTGTGGTTCTTATTCCGAAGGTAGAAAACCCGGTTTCCATGAAGGATTTCCGACCAATTAGTCTCTGTAATGTGGTTTACAAAGTTATAATGAAGGTCCTGGTCAATAGACTTCATCCCCATCTCAAAGAGATTATTGGGCCCCTTCAAGGAGGGTTTATCCCGGGGAGAGGAACCCCAGACAACATCATTGTAGCACAAGAGGTTCTCCATTTCATGAAAAAGACAAAGTCAAAGAAAGGCACCTTGGCCTTTAAGATTGATCTGGAGAAAGCGTACGATAGAGTGGATTAGGGATTCCTGAAACAAACCCTGGTGAGTTTTGGCTTTCCTCCTCCGACAATCAATCTGATTATGCGTTGTGTCACTGCTTCCTCACTATCTATCCTCTGGAATGGGGATAGATTAAATAGCTTCACTCCGAGCAGGGGTCTTAGGCAAGGAGATCCTATATCACCGTATCTATTTGTGTTGTGTATGGAGAGATTGTCTTGTTCTATTAATCAGCAAGTTGATAAGGGCTTGTGGAAGCCGGTTGCGGTTTCTAGAGGGGGTCCAAGAATTTCTCATTTGATGTTTGCAGATGATTTGCTTCTTTTCTGTAAAGCTGAAAAACAACAAGTTCAAACTGTAATGGTAGCTTTGGAAAATTTCTGCAGAGCCTCTGGGATGAAGGTTAATGTGGAGAAATCTAAAGCGCTATGCTCTAGGAATGTTTCAGCAACAAGAAAAGAGATTTTCACTGGAGTCTCCTCCATCAGATTTGTCCAGAACTTGGGCAAGTATTTAGGGGTGAACCTTAATCACTCTGGGTGACACGCACAATTTTCAATGATGTTCTGGACAAGATTCGGAGAAGGCTAGCCAGCTGAAAAGGGAGATTGCTTAATAAGGCAGGTAGACTCTGTTTGCTCAACTCGGTAGTGATTGCGATTCCTACTTATCGTATGCAAGTATCTCTCTTCCCTAAAGGGGTAACTAATAAGATAGAATCCATGATGCGAAACTTTCTATGGAAGGGTCAAGCTGATGGTAGAGGCCTGAATCTAGTTAACTGGAAAGTGTTGGTCACCCCTAAGAAGTTTGGAGGTCTGGGAATTAGAGATCCTTTTTGTGCCAATATTGCTCTTCTTGGAAAACTAGTTTGGCAACTTTTTCACCATCCCGATAAGCTATGGGTTCAACTGTTGACGGAGAAATATCATTCTTCTAAGGATGATTGTCTTAGTCGGTCTCGAGAAAGGGGATCTTATATTTGGAAGAGTATATGTCGAGCTTGGGATATCCTGAAGGAAGATTTTATTTGGTGCACTGGGGATTTGGAACAGAACTTTTGGTTTTCTAAATGGAGAAGAGAGGGGCGACTGTGTCAGGAGATGGATTATGTTCACATTTCTGATTCGGATCTCAGGATCTTGGACCTTTGGTCATCTGGACAGTGGAACCTTGAGAATATCTATTCTCCTCTGAATCAGTCTCTGCAGAGCAACATTAACTCTTACAACCCAGATGTTCAAGCTGGTTCAGAGGTCGGTTGGTGTTGGACTGGTGCGGTTTCAAAGGTTTATGATGCTCATAGTGGTTATTTGTGGCTCAGTAAGAAGATGTTTAGTTGGGAGGATAGGGGTAATTGGCTTTGGCTTTGGCGTCAACATGTTCCGGAAAAACACAAATTTTTGGCCTGGCTATGTCTTCGGGAGGCTCTTCCTACTGCTGCATTTCGTTTTAGGAGGGGCATTTCGCACACGGATAGCTGTCCACGATGTTTCTCAGGTCAGGAATCGGTATTACATTGTATTCGGGATTGTCCAAAAGCCCAACTTGTTTGGCAAGCTTTAGGGATCTCCAATCAACCAGTGGATTTGATGAGTTGGTTCTTACATAATAGCAAACAACGCCCCTTTAGATTCTTTTCTGGTCTCTGATGGATTTGGCGTTCGAGGAATAACAAGATCTTTCATCCTCACGACCATTGGACCACAGACAAGGTAATTGGTATGGCTTTGTCCTTGGAAAACGAGCTCCGAAATATTTTTGAGTTGCAACGACGGTCTATCCCCTCAACCATTAGTGGCTCTTGGATTCCCCCCTCAGTAGGTACCTTTAAGATTAATTGTGATGCTAGCTATCCTGGCAGTGGTGCTCGAGTTGGTTTTGCTTGTGTTAGCAGAGATAGGAAGGGAAGGTGGCAACGAGGTTGTCTGGGAACAATTGAGAGTCGTAGCATTTTGCAAGAAGAGTTGTTTGCTATTTGGAGAGGCTTTCTTTTAGCATGGGACTCAGGACAAAGAGACATTATATGTGAGACAGATTGTGTGGAGGCTTTTACTATTGTCAATAATTTACAAGATTGCTCTGGGTTTATTAATCCTTTGGTGTTAAAAATTCGAAATATCATGTCTTGGAAATGGCATGCTGATCTTCGGTTGATCTTGAGAGATGCAAATACAATAGCAGATATCATGGCAAAGACTGCAATGAGGACCCTTTCTCCCCAAGTGGAGCTTCCGTTGCCTTGGAAAGAATTTGAGAGTAGTATTCAGTGGGACTGCCTTTCTTAAGCAGTTTCTTGTTTTTTTTTCTCGTTCTTAGTTTTTGTTTATTTCTTTTAAGTCACAAAAAAAAATGGGATATAAAAAGGAACAAATCAAATGGAATTAGAAATCAAACTTATTTTAGTCTTATTTGTATATAACCTTAACATGAGAATTAAAATCTCATTAGAATTGAAATTAGTGCTATTTTTTTATACCAAAACATGAAATAGAATTCTAATTCTCTAGAGAATTATATTCTAAGGATTAATCAATGTAAAACATATTACTCTAAAGAATAATAAAAATTATAAAAAAAATTTATGTAGGGATTAAAAAATATCAATTTATGTCCCAAACATCTAAAGAATAGAAATAACATTAATATATGCAAACAAATAAATAAAATACAAAAAATAAAAAAATAAAAAAATTTTATAAACAAATTAATTGTACAAAATAAAATATAATTGACAAGACATAATTTTTATATGCCATGGTTGTTGAAATAATAAACAAAAATAATATTAATTCATCATAAAAATATGAATTTTATAAACTAAGATATATATATATATATATATATATATATATATATATATATATATATATAACTTTAATTATGTACAAATTTCAATGGATTATATTACCACATCAATCGATTAAATACAAAAATATCCTTAATAAAATATAAAATTCAATCGATTGAATTTTGAGAAAACTCATTCCACATCGAATTGAATAAGAAAATATCCTTATTTCTTTACAAAATTCAATCGATTGATCACTACCAATCCATTGAATAAGGAAAAACTTATATTCTATAACGCAATTCAATCGATTGTGTAACAATTTCAATCACGTTAAATCGATTGAATTACCATAAAATGCGATTTTCAAAAAAAGAAACTATTAATTCGTATTACCAAAATATTGATTAATGGAAGATCTATTTCATTATTTTTTATTTTTAATTGTTAATAAACATAATAAATAATAAAATAATAATTTTAAAAATAAAGAATAGATTTAATAATTAAATAATATATAAAAAATTAAATTATAGTTAAAATTAAATAAAAACTATTTAATAATTATTAAAACTATTTAATAAAAACCATTTAATATTCCAAACATTTTGAAAGCTATGTCAACTTCCTATTTATTTCAATGATTTTCTACATTTTAGAATATTACAATTAGTTATCTAGCATATTAGTTCTTGTCCCAATAAAATACATAGTAAATTTAATAGTCCAAATATTTTAAGAGTTATACCCACTTCCTATTTATTTCAATGATTTTTTACATTTTAGAATCCTACAATTAGTTAGCTAGCATATTATGTATGGAGGTTATTTATAAATTATTTTCACTGACCTAGGACAAAATTCAGTTGTCTTCTCATTTGAAGTTTCCGTCCTCATTTTATTTCAATTCACATTGCACATAAAAGTTATCTTCCCTAGTCTCTTCTCATCATCCATTAAATAAACAGAAATATATGCATACCAACACTACAAAAGATTACATATATATTTATGATAACTAAAGATACTCCTAAAATTTATGATATTTTTAAAAATACTCCTAATGTTTAATTTTACCCAATTTTGTCAGTTTAATTCTACTCAATTTTGTCAAAATTCCTAACGTCTTCGATTTGCATCAAACATTAATTTCATCTAAAATGTTTAAAAATAAAATTAAATGAATCAAAAACATTAGAAACAAAATTAAATGAAATTTGATGTTATGAGATATGAAGAATACTTTACCGGATATAAACTATTATCTATGTTTCCTAGACTTTCCTTTTCAAACAACAATACTTTCCTTCTTTCAAACAGGTGAAAGATTAATACTTATTTCCAAATTTAACTTTGACGACCGCAGCAAGAATCCAGGGAACAAGTTCTTATATTCATCCCAAAAAACAAAAAGAACAGAATCTAACATCATACTTCATAAGGACTAGCCAAAACCTGTCCAACACTGAGACACAAAGAAAAGCATCAGCAAAAACCTGAGGACATAGCTATCATAATAACTATTTACTCCCCTTTTGTAGCTCCGGTCCAGCCCAGGCCTGGTCGGCTTACTTCACCTTGTGGTTCTGGTTCTTCATAATCTCTTGCATCACGGATTGAAGCTTCAAAATCAGTTGAATCAATTGCAACAGGAAGAAAGCTGCTGATATCATCCCGAGCACCGAATCCTCCTGCCCGGATAACATCATCAGTAGTTATGAATGCCTCCATGTTAACCTCACCAGATACATCAGTTTCTTCAAGAGATGTACCCTTTAGATGATTCTCTTCACCTTCGCTACCAGCTATCTTGGTCTGTTCCTGGACACCATCACTCGAGTCTCTTGTAGAACTTTTTTTTAAGTCTTCGTTAGTAATCTCAGAACCACTTGTATTAGCTAATATATCCTCCCCAGCAATGCTCTGATTATTATCTGCTAAACTCAAAACAAAGTCGATTTAGCAAGGGATCATGTGACATGACCAGTACAAACAGTGGTACTGTCATGTAAACTAAAAATTTAAATCCATATTACCTCTGAAATTAGTTGTTTGAACTTCAAACAAATGTATCATGCAGCTCAATTACAAAGATAGCACTTAAACCATATATATGGTCCCAATTACAAACTTTGATTCCCTAAAATCTTGTATAAAGAAAAAAGTTAGATGTTCTAGAACTTCGCCTTCTACTAGCAACTTAGTGTGATTATATGGTATTTAGTCAAAGGTAAAGTATGAGGAGCCAATGAAATATTTATACAATGTGTACAATAGAGGTTTATGGAGTATTAGAGATATAATTATTAGTGTTACATTTTTTCATCAGTTTAAGTTTTTGGGATGAGTGGTATCATGACATGGATGGTTATTCTAAATAGTATATGGGATGTTCATTTTATAACTCAAAATAGTATATGGGATGTTCATTTTATAACTCAATAGCTATTGTACACATTGTACAAATAGTCCATTGTCTCCCTAGCGGAATCCTTAGTCAAAAATTAATACAGTGATCCAATTGAAAATTAGGACCTACAAATTAACTAACCAAACACTACACTACCTAGAAAGCAAAGGCTACTTGTACATGCAGTTTGGAATATTACTCCACTCGTCTTCTCCACTTCCAAACTCCCTCTCCTTCTTCTCTCCTTCTTCTCTCCTTCTTCTCTTGGGACCTACAAATTAATTAACCAAACACTACACTACCTAGAAAGCAAAGGCTACTTGTACATGCAGTTTGGAATATTACTCCACTCGTCTTCTCCACTTCCAAACTCCCTCTCTTTCTTCTCTTCATCAATGGTGCTGTTGTAAGGTTCCATGGGTGGGGTCAAAACTTGAGATAAGAAAACATCCGACTTAGGATTGAGTTAGTCGTTAGTCTCCTCCATTGCAAGCACGAGGAGCTAGGGTTTTATTTCTCAAAACCAAAAGATCACAAAAAAAAAAATTCGGAATCGGAACCTGATTTTCCCAGTGGAGTCCGCCAAAGAACAACACGCCAAAGAACAACGCGGATTACTGCACCAGATCCTACCCCACGCCTCGAAGATGCAGGCCTCAAATTTTCTGCCTGAAATCCGCCGCTGCGATTTTCTCCGATGACGATGACGAGAAAGGACGCAAAGCCAGAGGCGACGAGGTGAAGGTATCCAGCAGTAGCGGTGGCGACGAAGTGGAGGAGGTTGTGGACGAAATTGTGGTTGGAGAAGGAACTAAATTGGGGGAAGGTGAAGAAGAACCTGGTTTTTTTTATGAATTGCAAGGTTGCAAGGTTTGGGAATTGAAGAACCTGGTTTTCAGTTTAGTCATCACCGGAACGAACCTAGAGACCACTATGGTGTCCGAAGCTCAATCTGGAAGACCATTATAGTGAAATTAGAATCTCGAGGACCACATTGGAAATCTCAGGACTAGCATGGGATTAACTCTATGTTTGCACATCAATGTCATACTTCACTCACTAAACAGAGTTGACAATCACTCTCCTTCATTGGCAATGAACAAATTTGTATGGCTTCACTAAAATCAACTAGCCATTGTTCATAATCCTATCAAAACTCAATTGAATAACATAATTCAATTCACGTTCTCGAATCCCCTATCAACTTAACATGGTGAACAGAAATAATTGATGAATAACACTCACCATGCATAATTTTATCTGATTTGCAATCCATTATTGATTAAAACTTGCATCTCCACATTGAGCTCCTGTTTATTCACCGTATCAGTAGTGCTGAATCCACCACAAAAACTTCTGAAAACCCTAATCTGCAAGAAATAATAGATTGAAACTATATCAAACACAGGAAAAGATAAGTTATTCCACTATAACTCTTCTAAAGAACTCATTTGCCATGTTAGTCGGCTACGCTATACAGATCCAAATTGAACCATATATCCATGTAAAACTAGAACTTTAGAAGTTGAAGAGCGTCGAAACGAGTAAAAGGTGATGAATTAGCAATCTGATATTCAATCAAAATAGAACCTGGAAGTGGAAGCGGAAGCTGATTCTGAACGTTTCGTCGTGTTACTGTGCAAGACTGTAAGGTTGTAGAGTCTGCGTTTAGAGAACGCTTGGGCCTTGGGCTTGGCCTTGGCCTTGGCTTGAGAGAGAGGAGTTTGGCTTGAATCATTGCTAGCGTTACATCTGTATTCTTCCTCTGCAAGGTGGCAACCACTGTTTCGGTGTTTCCCAAAGTCTCACATTTATCCATTTCTTTTAGAATTTTTTTCAAAAATGAAAAAAATCATATTTTTTCAAACTATTTTTAAATTTTAATTCCCCAAATACAAGTTGGTTGTATTTTCAGCGAACTCTATAAAAATTATAAAATTTGTCTAACTCCTGCCGAATTTTTTTTAATTTTTTTAATTTCGTATTTTTAATTCATTATCATCATTTCTAAATAATATATAAATCTATCAACAAAAATATACAAAAATACACGATAAACATGACTTTTTTAAGAATTTTTTAATTAAAAATTAAAAAAGTCATATTTAATAATGGTAATTATTGTGATCGTCTCCAAAAATACACATATACACCAAAATAAATCATATTTAACAAAAAATTTTTAATTATAAATTTTGTTTTATTTAAAAAAATTAAAAAATATATAAAAAGTTGTAAAAAATGATAAAAAAATTGAACTTTAGAAAAGTTTGGTCTCACTTTCTATCGAAAATTTTATTATTTTGGCTAAAAAATATTTTAATTTTCATAAAATAATCATTCAAATGAAGAAATGTTGTAAAAAAAATTATCTTAATTTGACAAAAATTATTGTTTATAAGAGGTAAATGAGTTGTGTATTTGATCTAATCTTTAAAAAATATTTAAAGGTTTGTATAAAAAATCGGAAAAAGTTTGATTACTAAACATTCTTTTAACTATTTTTTTGTAATACTAATTAGAAATTTTTGGCATATGCTATCATAGTGCATTATAACAATAATTTAATTTTTATATATTATGTAAAAAAATTTACATACACAATTAATTATAATAAAATGTAATTAAAACTAAATATAATGAAATAATTATATAAGATTTTTGTCAAAAACATTTTTAACTCGCCACCATTGGTAAGTTGCAAGAACATTTTGAATATATTAAATATGTTAAAAACTTTTTTTTAAATTATTATACAATTAACATGTGTCTTTTTTTATCTAAACCTATTGATTAATTAATGGAGTAATTATCATTTTTAACTATAAAACTTTAAAATATTGATAAATTTAATCATGAATAAACAAAATTAATTTTATATTTGTGAAAGAAGTTTTTTATATGACAAAAGTACCAAAGAATAATTTTATTCGTACTTAAATTTGTTAATATTTCAAATTTTAGTCGCCAATTTGTTAATATACGAACTTCCTTTAAAACTAACATTAATTTTTTAATATTACTTTTCATTTCAGCTGATAGATCGTTTTATTATTAGATCTTTTAATCTTATTGTGTCAAGTATTGCAAGTTTCAAAAACATATATTAATTAATTATATACATTCTAAGTATATTACTTTAAAAAATAATCCATGTTTGTAGCCGAATGAGCAATATATCCGTGTCTCATTTTGTAGTTGATATTTCGATGAGATTTTCAATGACCACAAGCATGAGTTTTGAAAAAAAAAAAAAAAAGAGTAAATTCTCATAATGGTTTTTAAGATTGACGCCATGCACTAAAATCGTCCCTGAAATTTTAATTGTATCAATTACGTCCCTGAAATTAGAAAAATTATATCATAGTAGTCTCTGACCCATTTTCTGTTAACGACGCGCTGACGTGACTTGATGACGTGGACCTTTGATAACACGTGTCATCTCATAGTTTGGCCACGTGTCACCTCATGGTGACGTGTCGGTCAACAACACGTGGCATGCTGACATGGATGAGTATGTCACGTGTTACAATACTATTTTGTCACGTGTCGCAATGCTATTTGTCTACGTGTCATTTACTATTTTAGTTCCTGAAATTGAATGTCGTGCATCAAATTAGTCCTTTTATCAGTTTTTTCTCATTTTTTTATAAATTTAAAATTCTCAATATTTTTTTATACACCAATTTTAATTATATTTTTTATTATACATATTTTATAATAAATTTTTTAATTAATAATATTAACTTGTATCATTAGAGTACATGTTAACCAGGGGTGGCAAACGGGCCTCAACCCGTCGGGCAAGCTCGCGTAACCCGCCAAAAAAGGCGGGCTGGGCTGGAAAATTAGGACCGCCAAATAGCGAAAACCCGCCTAACCCGCACCGCTTAAACCGCGGGTTTTTGCGGGCTTTGGCGGGGCGGGGCAGGCTTCCCCGCCGGGCTTAGTGTTTTTTTAGTGAGGGGGTATTTTTATAATTTTTTGGCCAAAACCTAACTTCCTCCAACCTAACATACAAGAGTATGAAGATAAAAATTGAGTGGTTTGGATTATGTTTATGTTACTTTGAAGAGAATATTTATAATTATGATTTAAATTATGTTTATTTTGTTTTGGAGAGAATATTTATACTTATGTTTTGAATGAAAACTTAGTTTATAATTATGTTTATTAGATATTTATAATTACAAAGATTTTAATGTTTATGAATATAAAAAATATAATTTTTTATGCTTTTAGAAATTATAAATTTATTAATATGGTTCTGAAATTATATATATTGTTTAGTAGTTAATAGTAAAAAAAAAAAAAAAAAAGAGGAGCTTAGGCGAGCTTAGCCCGCCAACCCGCCAGCCCGCTGTTAGGCGGGGCGGGGTGGGATTCTAGGACCGCCTCACTAGGCGGGGCGGGGCGGACTTCCCCGCTTGCCACCCTTAATGTTAACTAAAACCAAAACTTTATTATTGCCTCTTGTGCTTATTTGTATCTATTTTAATATTGTTCAAGTCATTGTTACAATAAGTACTTATATTGATTAATAGTGTAATATATGAAAAAGTCACCTAACTAAGTTATAGATAAAATGAATTATTATAATCGACAATATAAATCTATCTTATTAATTTAGTGAGAAGTTAATTATATGGGAAATCGGACATTTTTAAAATGGATGGGAATAATGAATTTATATTAGTTAATAAGTGTCTTATCAAGTATTTCTAAAATATTTATTAAAGTGTTAAATATTAAAAAAATTGTATCAAGGAATATTATTATACTCTTAACTAACACTCTTTATTAAATCAATATCAACAAATAAAATATTGTAAAAAAAAACCGTATAATTAAAACTAATATTTTAAAAATATTTTATAAAAACACTTATATTTAAATAACTTGTGAAAAGATAAAATTAAAATCAGTGTATTCAAATATATAATAAGAATTTTAAATTTATAAAAAAATGAGAAAAAACTGATGAAGGGACTAATTTAGTGCATGGCATTCAATTTCAAGGACTAAAATGAGTCATTTGATGCAAAATAAAGGACCAATTTAGTGCACATGTAACGATGACATAGTCGATTACACGTGGATAAATAGCATTGCGACACGTGGCATAATCTGACACGTGGCAAAATAGCATTGTAATACGTGGCATACTCATCCATATCAGCATGCCACGTGTCGTTGACCGACACGTCATCATGAGGTGACACGTGTCACCAAAAGTTCACGTCATCGCGTCGTTAACGAAAAATGGGTCAGTGACTACTATGGTACAATTTTCCAATTTCAGGGACGTAATTGGTGCAATTGGAATCTCAGAAACGATTTTAGTGTACGGCGTCAATCTCGGGAACCACTATGAAGATTTACTCACAAAAAAGTGATGAATTCAGATAAAGTTTTAAGGTAAATTGAAAATCTACATTTTTATAAATTTAGTTATCATTTGAAAAATTTGATTATTCTTTAATTAAGAAGGCAAATATTTATAAGTTATTTATTGAATTCTTATTTTAAAGAAAAACTTTATGTATTATAAAAATTTAGAAAGATTTATCATTTTAATTGATTTTTAAATTAATATTTAATATAGACTTAAATGATACAATAAAAAATTAAAAATATAATCATAGATGACTAATATTAAGTTATGGTTGTAATTAAAAAGAGTTACTTGCTAATATTGCAATAATAAGTTATTGGTTTTTTTTGTAAAAAAAAAAAGTTTAACAATCTCATTAAATATATATTAAAATTAGTTATTAATAAAAATATACAATTAAAAAAAATATATATTATAAAAAAATTAAACTATATATATTTTTATAAAAATATATAACTGACTAATTTTAATTGTATATTAAATATAGACTCCTAATTAACTAACTTTAAACCACTGTAATTAATAATTATTATTAATTTTATATATTTTAAAATTTAGATAATTATTAATTAATGACAATTTAAAAAATAAAATACAGTTCAATAATATTTGTTGAGTTATTATTGGTAAGGCTCCTCGTTACTTAGAGGAATTATTTTTAAAATTTAATTATGTTGGACATAAAATGCTAAAGACTAACGTAAAGTTCATCTCGAACTTTTATAAATAAAAATGACCATTTTTTGACAAATAAATTTGTTTAACATTACAAAATTTTAGAATTTTTTATTTAAATAAAATAAATATATAAATTACAGAATTATATAAAATATGAAGTATTTATAAAAATACGTAATCGTATACATGTCGAATGCTGAGGAATAAGTTAAAAAATTAAACATATTTTAGAGTCTGAGACTTCGTATTGTGATCCGACGACGCCGAGACATATATTGAGTGCACTCGAGATATGTGTTATTAAAGAGATCGGATTCTGAACACTCGAGATATGTGGTAATTTAAAATGGGGTCTCATAATCCGAGATACGTACAGTTCTCCTGATGGGGTATCAGCATTCGAGATAAAATCGACGGTGTAATTTGGGTCTCAGCACTCGAGATATGCGTATTGTAACAACCCCGATTTTCGAGTACGCGAATCTTTTCTACAGGCACGAATTTCTCCGGAAGATCAGTAAAGGGGAACACCTCTGCTGTATCATCAAGCATCTCAATCCTCATCGTCATTATGACATCTTTAAGCCAAAACCTCTTTTGAGGCAAGCTCGACAACGCGGCCACGGAGAACCTAGTTTTTGAACCGTATCGGTTAGGAGTTTTGATTCTAGTTTTCGTAAATAGGCTCAGTTTGACAAACCGGGCTCGAGTCATGAGAGAAGAAGGATATTAGTATAATATTATCATTATATTAGTATTAGAAGTTGCTTGAAAGATATTATAAGGTTACCTGGTCTGTTTTAGTTAAAAACAGGAAATCGGTTTAACCAGGTTTACGGTTTACTGGTGCAGCTTAGCACCAGCACTCTCTGATGACTTTAGCAATGCTAAGGGCTCATCATACATGTTTTATTCTCATAATAAATATGTTACTAGTGTCATTTATGCTAGTAGCTCAGAAAATAATTTTTAGAGATGTTTTTACGAGTGTTCCGATACACCTAGTTTTAGTAGTTGTACACCAGAGATATTTTAATATTATTTTAATCCACCTCCAAGCCAACCAATCACAACTCACCCTACACCCCCAAAACCCCCAAGGCTGCCTCATTTGCTCATTGTGGCCGAAAATCACCAAGAGAAAAAGGAGAGAAAGTTCTTGGTTCATAAATCTTCAAAGCTTGATTTCTTCTGAACTAAAACTCAAATCAAAACTCTGATTTCACCAAAATGATCCTCTCTTCTTTCTCTACATAACCATATAACATATCAAGGCTGGAAATAAGGTGAGATGGCTGTCTCCCTCCCTCTTCAATTCGGTTTTCAAGGAAAACCATGTAAACATGTGTTTTCTTGATGTTTTTCCTTAGGAATCATGCTTAACTTGACTTGAGGGCCAAGAAACGTGAATTTCCAGCAAGTCTAAGGTGAGATATCTCTTCCTAACATACTGAGTGAGATTTGGTCAGTTGAGAGTTTTTGGATTTAAAGTTGTTCTTGATGTGATTTAGGAGGAAAAAGTGCTTAAGGACCACCTAAAAGTTTAACCGAATTAGGAGCAGCAAAACCAGGTAGGGTGTCACGAAATTAATCTTGATTATTTGTGTTTGAGATGTGTGAATGTTGTATTATTTGGTTGTGCTAAAAATTGGTTGCATATATGATTGATTCTTGGTGAAAATTTGGTGAAATTCTGATGAAATTTGATGAAATTTAAGCTTTAAAGTTCATGTTCTTGGGCAGCTGGGAAAAACGAAACCCTAAGCTTAAATTGAGGTTCAATTTGTGTTGAAATCATGTAGAAAAGATGGGGTTTTAGTGGCTGCTAATTTATTATGAATTATAGTAAAAATCGGTTGCTGAAAAGACTGAAAAACGGGTAAAAACAGAGAAAGAATCTGAAGAATTTATGAAGAACATGAAGAACACTTTGAGTGTGATGAAGAACAATGAAGAACAGGCCTTAGATCTTAAAAAGGGCAAGGAAGTAAAATTTTTGGTGTTTTAGGGGTTGTCTGGTAATTTCTGAAAGTTAGGGTGGTAAAAGTAGAAATATTAAAAGTTACGGGTGGTAAAAAGTGGATTTTAAAGGTTAAAGGTAAAGATAAGGTAATTTTCGAAAATTTAATGATAAAATAATAAATAATAATAAAATATTAAATAATAATATTTAATTAAAAATAATATTTTAATAAAAAATAATAAAATAATGCAGAAAAGGCAGTTTTCTGTAAAAGCTTTAGAAAGACAACTTTAAGTGCAGAATCTCATAATTACCTTCATAAAATACTTAGGGAGTGGTAATAACATGTTAGTGAGGCAAAGATAAAGAAAAGATAAAAAGTTAAAGAAAAGATAAAGATCGAAGAAAAGGTCTGTAATGTTTTAATGACAGAAAAACAGATAGAATTAGTGAACGAACTAGGGCAACATAGTTAGTCCTTGAGTTGCGACTAGGGTTAAGTATTATATGAAAAGTTAAACTGTTTCAGTATAGACTTAATGAACCTATACTTGGGACAGGCTAACTATTCATACCGAAATTTACATAAGCTTTAAATACATATGTTAAGCAGAGAAACCAGAGCAGAGTAAAGAAACACAGAGAACAGAGTAACCAGAGCAGAATAGAGGGATACAGAGAAAAGAGTAATCTAAGCAAAGTAAAAAGACACAGAGAAGAGAGTAATGTGACAAAGAGAAATGGTTTGAGTTAAGATGTTGTAAAAGTAAAAGCTGTAGAGTTTGTATAGCATGATTGAACAGAGAAAGAAAGAGGTACAGCATAAGAATGTGAAAGTGATGATGAATAATGAGAATGTTAATGAATGATGATAATGAGAATGATTATGTAAGAATCTGCTGCAGAGAGGCAGTCAGATAGATGGTGGTACGACCACTGAGAACGCTTTCCTGGGATACCTTGCTATAATGCTTTGCTGTAAGACAGAGGTTGCTTACAGAGGTATCAAGATGAATGTGCTCCTGTAAGACAGAAGTTGCTTATAGTGAGTATGTTGTTGCTCCTGTAAGACAGAGGTTGCTTACAGTGAGTCTGTTGGGTGTATATCGGCTAATAAGTTTCGCCCTGCAAGACAAAGGTTGCTTGCAGTGGATACCCTGCAAGACAAAGGTTGCTTGCAGCGGATATTGCCAACAGGAAAGCCTTATCCAGACAGAGGTTGCTGGGTAACGTCGGGAGCGGGTATGTAACCGACAGATGAGCTCATTACCTGCACTAGGGCTAGACATGCATCATACTTGGTTGTGCATTTTCTCTATTATGATTGTTGCATGAATGTATGCTTTCTTTGTTTGTATTCTATTTTCTGTGTTTGTGTCTGTGTTTTACTTTCTTGTATTCTTCTGTTTGTGATCTTTTTCTGTTTTCTCTATTTTCTCTATTTATCTGTCTTCTGTTTACTACTTCTCTATATTCTTCTATTAGTCTGCTAAATAACACAAAATTAATGAACGTAACTAATAACCCCGGCCCTACTAAGAACTCCCCAGTTCTTACCCCTTCTCTCTCCCTTCCCCCTCCAGATGGAAGCATGAGTACCCTTCCGTAGTTCGCTGATGGCCGTTCGTAAAGAGAATTCCGCTCTAGGTAGTCTTCTGAGTCTAGGGTGAATCTCTTTATCTATGTATATGTATATACTGTGAGACCAGCCAACGTCTGCACCCCGTTCGTATGCGCACTTTAACCTGAATCCTGTGTACGAGACTCCCGTTGTGTGGCTACTTGATGAGGTACCAGAGGGACGTCCTATGGCAATGTCTGATCGTGCAGAGGAATAGCAGATGATGTCCTACCTTTGGTGACGTTCACTTGACTTGAGTTTTGAAGACTTAGAATGTACTTTCCCTCGCTTTAGTAGTTTAGAGGGACTAGGCGAGTGTAGAGTCTAGGCTAGCCTGGGTGCCAGCTTAGGGACTTCTTGAACAGGTCAGGACCTGGGATGTTGTATATATATATATATATATATATATATATATATATATATATATATATATGTATATAGATATTATTTAGCTATATCTAGGGGTGTTCTAACTAAAAGTCTATACTCTAATAAAGGCTGGATCACTGAATCTTGTTAGCTGCTTGTGATGTGTTTATGTGTGGTTGTTTATAACTGTTTTATCTGTTATTATTTGTGAATTGATTATAAATGATTATGTTTATTAATCCAAATGTTTTCAAAGAAAAAAAAAGTACCTCGAAAAACTAACTACGCTTTTAACAACGAATCAGGCTCATATAATAAATAATAGATAATAATTAGGATGACAAATTGGTAGCGCTCAGTTTCCGGTATGTCCTAGGCGTACTGAAAATTGGGTCGTTACACGTATTATGGTTTAGGTGTCTTTGCACCCAAGATATATTGGAGAATAACTCTATTTATAGAGTCCATTCCTCAACAATATCCTCACAATTCACAAATCAATATTTTCTTCCTCTTCTTTCCATTTTGTTCTGGCGGAGAATAACTAATTTTTTTTGTTGTGGTTTATTCCAATAGGATAGTAAAACACGATGATGAAAGAGTGATTTTCGAGACATGTTGCCCACCAACCAGGTTGATACTCTACATGCGCTAAAGACGGTCATATTGGGCAATATGAGGGGAATAGGTACCAAAGAAGTTGGGCGGGTCATATATAGATTTCTGCACACGCTTCCAAACAGTGGATTTACCAACAGGTTATTTTGGATTGATGGAGATCAGCATGTAAGGATGATGTTCGACATACATATGCACGACTAATGTCATAAGATCTTTTAAAAAAAGATAACTCGAAAAAAGATATTTTCGTATAAGCTCACCCAAACAAGCTCTAATTGTGTTTAACCATTATTAAAAATTCTAAACCAAGTAGATAAACATCGATAATAAATACAACAGATACAATACGAATATAATTTGTATAGCTAATATTCATAGCACTTATTAAAGATAGGACTATCAAGTAATATGTAAAAAATTAAATCATTCATGTTGAATTATTTTAATTTGATTGTCACATTTAGGCATGATTTCAATTAATTACCTGTTAATTTCACCAACCTATTAATTAATAGTCACCTATTTTATTTATTTAACTTAGAGTAAAGTATCGTTTTTGTCCCTAACGTTTGGGGTAAGTCCTATTTGTGTCTCTAACATTTAAATTGTTCTATTTGTATCTCTAACATTTGTAAAAGTAATTAAATATTATCCTGCCGTTAATTATACATTATGAGCTTTATATGGAGTTCTAAAAATATCTTATTGAAGTTAGAATACAAATGTCTAGGTCAGAACCCATGATCCACTCCGAATAATAACTCATTAAAAGTTAAAATTAATCTCTACAATATTTATATAATTCACCTTTTTAGGGATATAATTGAGCATGAACACAAATTTTAGGTACAGTATTAAAATATAATACATCTAAGTGAGATCTAATTGAGAATGAATACATCTAAATGAGAATAATTGAAAAATACAATCTGATCTATTAGTATAATTAATGACAGGATAACATTGAATCACTTTTATAAACATTAGGGATACAAATAGGACAATCTAAACGTTAGAGATACGAATAAAACTTACCCCAAACGTTGAGAACAAAAATGTTACTTTACTCTTTAACTTAAATTACAATTAGTTACCTATTTTATTTATTTAACTTAAAAATTATTATTAGTTACAATCAATTATACAAAATATCAAATCATATTATACCTGACTAAATATATATAAATTGTCTAACTTTGTCTAGTTACTAAATCCCACAACATTAACTAAATTACTAAATTCTAAATATCTAAAGTAATTACTCGCTGAAAATAAAACAAGGAAAAACTAACGACCTCGAAATATAAAGCTCTAGTCATGTGCCAAGTAACATTCAGTCTATTGATGTTTTCATCGCGGACATATTCTCAGAAGGCCATATTTACTTAAAGAACTTGAACTTAAGTGTTTAGAATAGCGAAATTCTTAAAAATTATTTAAATGTACTACAATTTTGACTACTGTAATCTTATATATGCATCCGCGCATATCTTGAATGCTGAGACTCAAATTAGACAAATTATACATATCTTGAACACTGAGATTCTTTTTTAAGTTGTCATATATTTTGGGTGTTCAGTCTTTAATCTCCATAGCTACATTTGTTTTTGAGAATAGAATAGGACAAGACATTGAGAACAGGATAGGACAAGATACTGATAGATAGAGACACAAAATTTTTTATTATTGTATTTTTTTTAGTGATAAACTAAAACAAATTATGAAAATCTAATTTATTCTTTTTTTTTCATTCAAAAAATTTGAGATGAAAAATATAATAATAAAAAATATAATTATAAAAAATTAACAATAATAATAAAAAAATGAAAAATAAGTTGTGTTTCTTGTTAGTGTCCCTGTGTTCTCCCTATTAGGATAAACACAAAATATACTAATTCAGTGTCTCTATATATATTATCTCTATCCATGTCTCAATGTCATGTCTCTGTAAATAAATACAGCACGTAATAAAACATATTTCGAGTTCATTCATGATATGTTTCAGCGTTGTCATGTTATAGCACAAAATTTCATATGTTGAGATATGTTAAATTTTTAACTATTCTCTCATTATTCGAAATGAATAAAATACACATTTTTATAAATACCTTACATCTTATGTATTTTCTAATTTACATATCTATAACAATATATAATGGCAATACATGGGTTTGATGTCCAAATTTTTTTTCAGTATTATCCTCTCTAATTAACTTCTCCACTTAATGTCAGTTATCTCTTAAAAACTCCCATTACTCCACTTGGCCACTTGACGTACCTGTCACCTCTTGACAGTGTATTATGGTTGTTAATTGTTCCCTTAAAAAATTTACGCTATTAATTTAATATTTGAATTTTTTGTATTGTTGTTAATTCTTTACTTAAAAAATTTACACTATTAATTTAATATTTGAATTTTTTTATTATGGTACTATTTTAATGTACTCTAAATTTTTATTATGTATTTATAATTTTGATAAAAATCATTCTTAAAAGAAATATTAATCTTATTTTTTAATTTTTTTTGTCCAGATAATATTAAATTATTTATATTAAAAGATTTACGAAATTCAAAAAATATTATTTATATGTTAAAAATCTGTTTTTAGATATTCAAGTATTAAAATTGGTCCAAATAACATTGGTTAGTTGTGTATATATATTCCATTAGTTTGTTAATTTTATCTTTTGAATTTTTTTATTATTGTACTATTTTAATGTACTCTAATTTTTTATTGTGTATTTATAATTTTAAAAATAATCATTAAAAGAAATATTAATTTTATCTCTTAAATTTTTTAGCTTTGACAATATTAACTAATTTATATTAAAATATTTAGATAATTCCAAAACTATTATTTATACTATAACAAAATAACAATATACAAAGAAAATATGGGAGTTTGATGTTCAATTTTTTTTATTCAGTGAGTTCTACTTGACAGTTGTTGTATAAAATATTTATTTAAAAATATTAGTAATTTTTTATTTAATTTATACGGTAAATAATAATATTTTATGTAATTTTATTTTATTTAGTATCAAATAAATTTAGATTTGAATTTTCTTTTATTCTTTTCGAATTGAAATAGTCCCATTGCATGATTGACAACTTTGATTTCTATTATAATAACTATTTTTTCTATTATTTTCTATTTACTATTTTTTTATTTTTGTCATAATAACTTTTTTTTATCTATACCAATATATAATGGGATAGAAAAGTTTGGTATCCAATTCCTTCTCCCTATTTTATCCCTATTTCTTTTTTATTTTTGTTACACATTGAATTTAATATAACAAATTGTTACCACGTCCTCAATTTTTTATTTTTTTATAAAAGTATTAAATTGATTCATTTTCAACCCACGACATATTTTAAAACTGATTTACTTCCAATAAAAAACTGCTCCCACTACGTACTCAATTTAAAAACTGAAACCCCAACAGAATTAAATACTTTTTCACTTTCAATTTTGGTCTCACAAACCTTTTTGATTCTCTACATTTTGCTATCTTTTTTACAAATAGAACTGAAAACTTCACAAAATCAACAATCAACGTCGACCCACTTGAACAGAATATGCTAGGCGAAGAAGACAACATGATCGAAGAACAAAGACAGCAACACCTAGCTAGAAGACGTGCAACTTATCCGTAGATGATTCGACAAGGAAAACAAGTTGCCATATCAACTGACTCCAATTCCAACTCCAATGCCAAACGCAGGTAGAGGTACTCGATTAACTACAAACATAGGAGTAGCCCAATTGACTACAATTAAACAAATGACCAGAGCTACCACCCATCATCAATTCTTTGTTATGAATTCAATTAGTTTTTAATAATTATATTTTACTTTTGAAACATACAGGGATGGAAGCGTATGACAATGGAACAGGCTAACAGAAATCTATAACAATATATAATGTGCTTTCTAATGTTGCCCTTAATGATAGAGATTCTCCCGTACATGCGTCTTTTACTTTAAATAAAAGAACTTTCACCATTAACAGCAACACATGTTATTCTATCTTATTTTCATTCTGTTTCACTAATAGTTGTAGGAACGGTAACCTCTTCTTCAATTCTTTATTCCAATAATATATCCATTTAATTAATTTTATCCGTTTTCAATTTTTTTTACTTCTCTTTCCAAGTCTGAATGTGTTTCTCTGTATGTAACAATTATTTGGATGAATTTTTGTAATTTTCTGAACTAGATAATGACTATGCCAAATGTTGATTTTCGACGCCATGTATGAAAGGAGGAAAAAAATAATTAGGGGTGATAAATAATTTTTTATAGATCTTATCGTTTTATTTTGGGTATATTCTTTATGTGAGTACTTTATACCAAGTTTGATCTCATTATTCAATTTTTAGTGCTTCTCCTCTTGCCATTAGGTGCACTCTTCTATATTATTACTGTTGCCATCATTCTCATTCCCTGAATATCGTGATTGTATCGCTTCCATCTTTTCCTCGCTTTCATTTACTACAATTGCAAATTTTATAACATTTTATTGTTGATATTAATTTCACGCATAACTTTCACCTTCATTTTCCTTTCTTTTCAGTTTACTTACCAAACTGTATTCATTCTTATATATTTTTAATCTATCTTTCACATACAAAATTTCTCTCATCAATTTAATTTAAAAAAATTATTATTTTTTTATCTGATATTTATTTTTTAATTTTTTTTGACATGTATATACCTATCAATAATGAACCGAAGAACTCTCATAAATTATTTTGTTAACTCATTCTTATATATTTTTAATCTGTCTTTCACATACAAAGTGATGAAAAAAAATGAGAGCTGCCATAATGGTATTATGGTAATTGATTGCGGAAAAAAATAAAATAAGACAACATAATAGTGACGGTGAGACGATAATAGTTATCCATGTAAAAAGAATGATAAGAAAAAATGATAGTGTATAATATGATGAGATGATATAATCAAAATAAAAATTAATAATTTTAAAATAATAATAAAATTAAAAATAATTAAAGATGTTTAATATAAGATTAAAAAAAAATTTTATCTATTCGAATTATACATAAAGATAACGAGTATTTTGAATATAAAATTTTAAATTTACTTCAAATTAAATAAGATTGAGAAAATAAATAAATTTAATATATAAATAACTAATTTGTAAACCATGTTAGTAAATCTTTATCTTAATTTTAGTATACATAATAATAATATAACTTTTTAAATTTTTTAATTTAAATTAAATTATTTTATATTTTTTACATATCTTAAATAATTTAAAATATTTAATTTTTTTATAATTAATTTTTATTTATTGATATCAAATTTATAATTTTAAAAACAAAAAAATAAAAAAGCGGCTGAACAGGCACTTTCTTTTCTATTATTTTTAAGAAATTAATTTTATTTTTTTGTTAATATATCATTCATTCTTCAAATTTATTAGATAAGTATTTTTTATTTTAATGTTGATGTGACTTTATTTATATCATATTTTATTAAAATAAAAATTACTATAAACCAAAATATAATTCAAAAAATAATGATAATAACATTTTTCTGATTCAAAAAGAATATATATAAACCAAAATACATATTAGTTATTTATAAAAGATAATTTTTACTTAAATGTCAGATAAAAGTACTATTATTTTAATATTAAATTAAAAAAATATATTTTTTTATCTATTAGAATTATGGATGGAGATAAAAAATATTTTGGATATAAATTTTTAAATTTACTTCTAATTAAATAGGATTGAAAAAATAAATAAATTTAATAATATTTATAAATAACTAATCTTTAAATAATATCAATAAATTTTTATATTAATTTTATTACACATAATAACAAATTAATATTTTTTAATCTTATTTTTTAGTTTAAATTTATTTTTTTAATATTTTACATGTTAAATAATTTAAGATATTTTATTTTTTTATAATTTATTTTTAATTATTATTAAATTTATAATTTTAAAATAAAAATATAAAATTAATTTTTAAAACTCAATAGAAAAGCGGCTCAAAGTACCTGGTGAGCCGCTAGTTTATTTAATTTAAATAAAAATTTCGAAATTTTATGGATTGAAACGGTTGCTTACTCTTAATTAATATCATACTTTATATTAATCCGAAATTTTTATTCCGTTGGTTGGTGGATTAAGGAGTGTCGGAATTTGAACGTTCGAGTTTTCGACCACGCACAACATTACACAACGCAATTTCAAAAAACCCTACTCCCCCATTCCCACCGCCTCAAATGTCCCCGGCGGTGGTGCATCTCCGATCTCCGATCACCTCCTCCGCCTTCCAAACCACCGATTCCGTTCCCGATTCCACCTCGCATTCTTCGTTCCATCATCACACTCCTTTTCCTCATTTCAACGCCGAAGCCTTAAACCCTTCCTCCGCCACCGCAACTGCTGCCCCCGCCGGAGGAGCTTCCATGTCCCGTGGGAGGACAAGGGCAAGACTCGTCAAGCAGAGGAAGAAACAATCGGCTTCTCAGCACGTGAAGCCACGTGATGCTACCCCTGGCTTCGATTCCGTTCCCTCCGATCAGGTAACCGGTAATATTAGCGACTTGAATGGTTTTTCGGTAGGTTCTGTTGGACTGGAAAGTGGTGTTAGAGCTTGTGATGGTGGTTCTTCGAACTGTTATCGCAAGCTTGGGGGCGATAGTTTTGTATTTGGTGCTACTTCAGTCAGCTCTGGTTCCGCTAGGGATTTGGGTTCCGAGCAGGGTAGAGAAAGTTCTGTAGGTTCTGTTCATGGAAGGGAGGGTGCACCTGACAGGGAAACGGAGGTTGGGAAGAGTGATCCTGTAGAATTTGTGTTTAGTGCTACGCGGAGTGATAGGGAATCGAATTTGGGTAGGAAAACCGGTGAAAGTGCTGCAGGGGTGGGTTTTGGTGATGAAAGAAAGAGGGGATTGAATTCTGAGCTGAGGGATTGGTCGGTTAATGCTAAGGGGTTTGTTTTTTGTGCTGATCAGAATGGTTTTGTCGATAATTCCAATGCACAAAATGAGAAATCTGGCGAATCTGTTGAAAACTCAGTGTTTGGTGATGCTGGGGATAGAGAAGGTAGGGATGGAGCTGAGTGTGCAAGGCAGGATAGTTTTCGTTTTGTTTTTGGTAGCTGCAATGGTGAAGCATCGAGTTTTAAGGTGGAAAACCAGGGAAATCTTGATGGGACAAGAAATTTTGATCCTGGAATGGGTAATTTTAATTATACCAAGGCTGCAACAGATGGTAATAGTAATGTTGATGATAATAAGAAGCATGGATATGGAAGTAGTAATGATATTTCTACGGCTTATGGTGCCACTCCTGCATATAAATTAACAGATGAGATGGAGAAACTGAACATCGACCACTCTAAGGAGGCTGACGTCACTAGAGATTCTACAAATTCACATGTAAATGATAGCACTGGCTTTGTGTTTGGAGGACGTGAGAATGTTTATGACTATTTTAGTACTGGTTCAGGAATTAATGCTAATGGTCACAAGTCTTGTTCTAGTGCTGCTTCTGGGAATATTGGTGGGCAATATTTTAAAGCATGTAAACCAAATGATGTTCAAGATAGAACTGGTTGTGGCATTGCCTGTGGTTTTACAAGAGTACCTTGCACCCCTAAGCCACCCAAAGATTCAGAAGTGAATGGAGCTACTTCATCATTTTCCTCCTCATCAGTTGGTCTTGACTCCATTTCGAATAATTATACTTCTGCAGGCCATCCCTTGAGTGGCAATCATGATAAGTGCGATAATTATTTTACAAGTATTCCAGAGGCATTGAAGGAGTCTTTTATGGGATTTAAACCTCCAATGTGGGATCCTTCTGCTTTTAAAGACAACTTATTTCCAAAGTTGGATAAAAAATTAGAATCCACACAAAAGGTCAGATCATCTAAAGAAAAGGGATCAAAACATATGAGGAGAAAATTGAAGCCACATTCGTTGAATAAGAAACAAACAAGGCTGGATCCTTCGTACAAGGAAAATAGTTCATTGGAAACCCCTGATTCCTCTGGTTGCCACTCACCTATGGATTTTTCTCCCTATCAGGAAATGGCAGCAGAGGATCAAGATGTGAAAGATGAAAACTTGGCTGGTGTTGGGAGAGGAACAGATATAAATAGAACTGATCAAAGATGTGGTGGTTCTGATAATGAGCAGTTCTCATCACATTTTGGAAGTTTTCCTGTAGGTGATTTTCATTCTTCTGGTCCTGAAGTAGTCTGGCCTACTTTGAAAACCCAGCAATTTAGTAGTAATGCATTTGATTCTGGGGTTGACTATAGCTCAATCAATGAAAGGCAAAAAGATGATCTATTTTGCTCTGTTCATGATCTGGGTGATTCGAAGGAGAAAGATTTTGCATTTTCTGCATCATCTACTGTAGCGGGTACTTCTTCACCATTAAAGCGTAAACAGAAGAAAAAATTTAGGAGCAAAATCGGCTGCAATTCATTTGTCATCTCTCCTAAACCAAATGGAAAGTTTGGATCTTCTGTGCAATTTTCACCACTAACCACTTCCAACATGCCATCACATTTTGATGGGATGGATAGATCTCAAGTCAATCATCTGTTCAAGGAAGGGGATTTTGCATCATCAGTTACAATCCATGAAGCCTGTGAAAAGTGGAGACTCAGGTGCTGATCATAAAAATTTGTCTTTTGATATTTGATTTTGCTTATTTTTGCTAGATGTTGTGAAATTGGCATTCTTTATTTATAGCGTGCAATCATGATTTTTATCTAGGGGGAACAAATCCTACAAGGATGGAGATCTTTCTAAAGCTGAGGAATTCTACACACTGGGGATAAATTCTGTTCCAACAAGTGAATCAGGATGCCAGATCAAACCGCTTTTACTTTGTTATAGCAATCGGGCAGCAACACGCATGAGTCTTGGAAGGATTAGGGAAGCTCTAGGGGATTGCAAGATGGCTTCTGCTCTGGACCCAACCTTTTTGAAAGTACAGATGAGAACTGCTAAGTAAGGATTTTGTTTGTAGTGACATTATTTTCGATTACAAAATATTGTGCTTTAGTGTTTCCTGCCTCAACTAATAGGATGTAATTTTCTTCTTCAGCTGTCACCTTTTGTTGGGAGAAATAGAAAATGCTATGCAGTGTTTTAGTAAGTGTATGGACTCCGGTAATGCTATTTGTTTAGATCGGAGAGTTGTAGTAGAAGCAGCTGAAGGTTTACAAAAGGCTCAGGTATTTCAATGATTTCTTTTACAAGAGTGGCAAAGTTTTGTCATTTTATCTTTAGGCATTGTATGAAATATTTAAATTTGCATGTTATTGATTGTTTCTTTTTGAGGTAAATTTGTTGGCGTAAATGGTTCGGTAAGATGTCTGACAAGTGTCATTTGGTTTTTGCAGAAAGTGGTTGAGTGTTCAAACAATGCTGCCAAACATTTGAAGGAAAGGACTTCTGATGCAGCTGAGACTGCTTTAGAACTACTTACAAAGGCATTGTCAATAAGTTCATATTCAGAAAGATTGCTTTCACTGAAGGCAGAGGCTTTATTTTCGGTATGTTCTATTCTAATTCCTTTTTTTTTTTCAACACTTAAACTCATCTTTATTGATTCTTTTTCTTCCTCGTTGTTGTTCCATTAATTTGCTTTATATATTATATATTATTGCTTATAATAAGGGCTGTTTATTTATGGTGACATCTTGCAGCTGCAAAGATATGGTGAAGCAATTCAGCTTTGTGAACAGAGTCAGTGTCTTGCAGAAAAGAATTTTGACATGGCAAATAGCACAGACAATTTAAATATTTCCACATCTGATAGTTACGCATCTGTAAAATTGTGGAGGTCATCACTGATATCCAAGTGTTACTTTCACTTGGGACGGCTTGAGACATCACTTAATATTCTTGAGAAATTGCAGCAAGTTGGGTCTGTCAATGACAAGTAATTCATTTTTTTTTTCAAACAATGCTAGTGTTCTTTTTCATTTAAATCTAGATGTTTTATCTTTTTTCAAATGCTAGATATGTTTTATGCCTCAACCATGCAGATGTGTCATTCATGAAATCAGAGAGTTACTGTCATTAGCTGCTACTATAAGAGAACTTCTAGATCAGAAGGTAATTTCAAGGCATTCATCTAATCATCTTTTCTAATTAGTGCTTGAATAGTAATGCTATTATGTCTTGGTAGTCCTTGGGTCTGGTCTTGTGTCATGCATGTACACGGCAAACTATTTTATGTCCTTTCTATGTATTTTAGAAAGGCAATGACAATTGACATGTGCTAATAAAATATTCCATTTATTCAATTATTCATTAATTTACAACCACCTAGTGGGATAAGACTTTGTTGTTGTATTTCATTAATTTACAACAAGGCCTGCATGAGAAAAAACATCCTAATAAAGTATCTGTTAGGGACTTGGGTATTATGGGGTGCTCAAAGTCCCACATTGAGTAGTATGGGATGCTTGATGTTGTATATAAGGAGAGTGGTTCTTCCCCCTTAACAGCTAGCTTTTAAGGTGTGGTTTCCCACTTTTCTTAGATACTTAACAATGGTATCAGAGCGTGGTTGTCGGCGCCATGGAAAGGGCTACCTATAGGCTGGATTAAGGTGAATACCGAATACTGATAGACCGTAGCAAAGTGGCTACCGTTGGGTCAGTGTCGATAGAGTGAAGCCGCCGTGGACGTTGGCTCTCCAGGGCCGGTGTATTGTTAGGGACTTGGGTATTATGGGGTGCTCAAAGTCCCACATTGAGTAGTATGGGATGCTTGATGTTGTATATAAGGAGAGTGGTTCTTCCCCCTTAACAGCTAGCTTTTAAGGTGTGGTTTCCCACTTTTCTGAGATACTTAACAGTATCATTATGTAATTTTGTGATGGAAAAGTATTTGAATAACTGGAAAAGTGGAAAAAGCTCTTTAAAGTTCCTTTTGAACCTATGATATGACTTAAGATTGGATTCACTGAGGTTCATACGTGACTCTGTGAGAATAAGTAGGTTGTTAGCATCTTACTCTTCATTTGAACCATTTTATGTTTATAGTTTTCTATTATTTCTTTGAAACACTAAAGTTATTCTTGGTGTATGTGTGTTGACCTATATTAATTTTAACAACAGAGAGCTGGAAATGAAAACTTTAAATTGGGAAAGTATACAGAAGCTGTGGAGCATTACACTTCTGCCATATCTAGCAATATCAAATCACGGCCTTTTGTGGCTATATGTTTTGGCAACCGTGCTGCTGCTTATCAGGCATTGGGCCAAATTGCTGATGCCATTGCAGACTGCAGCATGGCTATAGCCCTTGATACAAATTATGTGAAGGTATGCTTTTCTGAATACCTGCTATTACGAGAACTCGTGAATACATGTATTCGGAATTTTGAATTTTCGCTCTGGATTAGTTTTGTGGAGTATGTCAGTGTGATAGCTTCTTGCTGGCCTCTAATTGTGAAAAAGAAGGGGAGGGCTGTACTGATTGCTCCTTTTGTAGGCAATTTCAAGAAGGGCCACCTTGCATGAGATGGTACGAGATTATGAGCACGCAGCTTGTGACCTGAGGAAACTAATATCTGTTCTTGAATCTCAATCTAATCAAAAGGCTAACCAGTCTGATTCACCAAGTGGATCACCTGCCGTGAAAGAATTAAGGCAAGCTCATCAACGCCTGAGTTCAGTGGAAGATCAAGCCAAAAGGGGATTACCTTTAGACTTTTACCTCATTCTGTAAGTTCTTTATTCAATAGCAATTTTGGTGGCAGAAGTTACACAAATGTGTCAACAGACCCATTGCCCCCTATTTGTGTCATCCATCTGTAAAGTGCACATACTTGAGAATCTCAGTTGATGGTAGTATGATTAGACATAGAGCATGTTTAGCAATATTCAAAAACAACTTAGTTTTATTATGGGAAAAAAGCTGTTTTAAAATAATGTATGATGTTTGGCAAAAGTTTAGAAAAATACTAGAATCAAAAGCTAGTAATTTTAAGGAAAAGTATACTCTATACCTTCAACGTTTTAGGATGGTTTCAATTTCACCCTTAAGTATATTTTATTTCATTAAGAGTAAAATTGAAACTATCTTCAAACATTGAGGATATAAAGTATACTTTTCCCTAATTTTAATCTAATAAATAGCTTATAAACAATAACTCATGGGAACTTGGCTGATTTTTCATCTATTGATAATAATTGATTATTTAGAACCTTCAAATCTAAATTATGTTCTTTACAATGTCAAAACCAGAGGAACCAAACCAGCTGATACAGCAAATGACATCAAGAAGGCATACCACAAGGCAGCTCTCAAACATCATCCAGACAAGGTATCGCTCTTTGTTTCTGCATTATTATTTCCTCTTCAATTACTTCTTTTTTTAACCTTTCATTTTTAGCTTTTAAAATTATGTAGGAAAGTTCAATATATGAATGTTTTTGGTTTGTGATCCAGGCTGGTCAGTTGCTGGCAAGAAGTGAAATTGGAGATGAAGGCCAGGCGTGGAAGGAGATTTTACAGGAGGTGCACAAGGATGCTGATAGGCTTTTTAAAATGATTGGAGAGGCATATACTGTGCTTTCAGACTCTCAGAAGGTTACACCCATGACCTTTTTGTCTAGTTAATGCATTTGCTTGCATCGTTAACGTCAGCTTGAGAAGGAGATGTTTTCAATTCTTAAAATCTTCAAAAGCAATTACTTCTTCCTTTGTTTAGCATATAGGATGTTTAGGATTATCTGTTACAAGAATAAATTATTTTTCTCGGAAAATCGTTCACTGCTTTAGACTTAGTTTAGTTCAATAATTGTTCATTAAGCTTCTTATGTTTGTTATTAATATTAAACACTGATAAGCTCTTGTTTTCATTGATTATAGCGTTCGGAGTATGATCTGGAAGAGGAGCTGAGGACACTTTCTAAGCAGAGTAACAGAGGCGGCACATGCAGGAGATCAACGGATTCTAATGGGTATGGAAGAGCCGCTGATGGTTATAGGTCTCCCTCTGACAGATCTTATTACAGACGAAATGGACGGGATCATTGGAGGACATACGGGCACTCATATTCTCGGTGGTAAGAAGACTCACAACAGGCATTGGCGTTCCATTGACGATACTATTGATAGCGACGTTCCGCTTCATTTGATGGACCTAAGCTGCATCATAGTGGCTTAGAACCACTTTTGCAGGTAACTGTTACTCCTATGTTTGGTCCAGTTGAAAGTTATCCTGGCCGTTACTGATTTCTTTTTGGTCTTGTGTGGTGTGTTCTAGGCCATTACAGTATGATATTTTTTGGGTCTTACTCAGGCCATTAAATGAAATAAGATAGTAGATATTTTTGCAAGCTTGAGACATAGCAATTATATACCCTCCGAGCTACAGGCGGGCCTACAGCTAAAGGTTCAAGAAAGTGAAGAGAAGTTAAGCATTGCTGCTGTGCTCGCTTCATGTGTGGAGTGTAATTGACAGATTACCTTTGTACTAGTGTTTGGTCAGGTTTGAAGATGTTAAATTGTTAATAGGAAGTTAAGGACTGACCTCGAAAAAGAAATTCAAAAAATTATTTTACCCAATACATGTTTCTACTCCTTGGCAAAGTTGAAACTCTATACCAAGCCACATTACCTTGCTGGATACTAATTGGCAGATAACCTATTATTTTATTTTTTATTTTTTATAATAATGCTATATTAGCCTCTAGAATAGACTAGTATACAAAACATCAAAAAATAAAGGGAAAGGCATATATAATGTGTATTCATATGTCTAATCATACCGCTCTCTTTTGTTTTTGTGTGGTTGTTTTGTATATAAGATAAGATTGTTTTCATTGTATTATTGATTTTTAATAATCTGCTTTCATTTTTGGATATATAGACGGGAGCAACTTCTACCGTCCAAAAATGCAAGAACTCCCCATCAAATGCCAAATAGATTTGCCCAACAAATCAAAAGTCTTAACTAACAAGAAATCCAAACCAACTAGATGGCACACAACCGTTAAGTTGAATCTAAAGTTTTGTTATCGAAGTGCGTGAGATTTACACCTTTATAACCCTAGATCAACGATTTTGAATTGTATGGATGACACAATTGTTATTGACGTTCACCATTTTTGCAGAGTAAGGAATATAACGTTTGAAAATCATTTTACAATCAATCATACTATATATAGACATCATAAATTAACCGTGATGTTACACGATTAAGTCATTTTGATAATTAATTTTAACTAAGTTTATCCAGTAGCTTATTGGCATAATGAAAAATAACTGAAGAGAAGAAGTCATATAAAAAGAAGAAAAAAAAGACTTGTGAATAAGTTATTTTTGTAATGAGATTCAATTAAGTATTTCTCAATTTTCTTCCATTGATTTTTATTGTGACAATAAACTATCGGGTCGATTTTTATTGTGACAATAAATTATTGGGTCAACTTAGTTAAATTTAGTTATCAAAATTACTTTTGGTTATTAGCATCACTGTTTATTTGTTGTTATAATTAGCATTCCTTAATTTTCTGCGCCACAAATCAAGTACTACTGTACTAGTGTTTTACTACTTTCTAATCAAATTAATGAAAACCCATTTGCATCTTCTACAAGGAAGAGAAACACTTGGATACCTACTTAGCTTTAATAATCTGCTGTAAGATGAAGGTCAAACAGATTACTGATCAATTCTTGCTTCTCACTATGTAGAGTAAAATTTATGAGGGAAAAGTATTGTTCTTCATTTTTTTGAAAAAATCCAAATCATTCACAAAAATCTTTTTCCTTTTTTTTTTTTTGGGTAGAATCTATAACTCTTTTAACGATTATTTGAGGCTTTATAAAGTATAATATTATATTTATGTCATAGTAAATTGACATGGGAGCTGGCAAAGGAATCAGTTGCTGTGTTGTACAATGAGGAAGATGACATAATGGCAATTCTCCAGGCACAAAATGAAAAAATAGCACTGAAAAAAATTGGCGAAACAAAAGGTGAAGATGAGACGGTGCAGACCCAAAAACAGAAAGCAGGTGTGTACTAATAGTTCTAAATGACTTTTAGTTCTTGGAATGTTAGGGGGTTACGGGGGACGGAAAAATGAGAATGGTGAATGATTTAAAAAATAAACATAAATTGACTATGGTAGGCTTGATTGAGACTAAACGACAGACTGTGACGAGGTTTGATGTTGGAAAACTATGAGGGTATGATGGGGCTGGATGGGAATATGTAGGATCGGATGGGGCATCCGGTGGCCTCTTGATGATTTGAAATGATTTGTTTTTTAAATTGAATAACTACTATAAGGGAGAAAGGTGGTTATGTGTGGAAGGTGTCTTACTGAAAAACAATTTCAACTGTGCTTTTTTCTTGGTCTATGGTGCACATAGTAGAGAGGAGAAGAGTTGTGTGTAGGAGGAGTTGAACTACATTGCTGGGCTGTGTCAGGTTCCGTGCTGTTTCACAGGGGACTTCAATGAGATAGTGAATATTGAGGAACGGAAAGGCACTATTAGTCTACCTCTATCTGCTGAAGAATTCAAGGTTTAGATTCAAGACATGCACTTAGTGGATCTACCACTTACAGATCGCAAGTTTACGTGGTTTTGAGGTCGCTCTTGCAGTGAGACCCGTTTGAGAGGCGGTCCTAGGGGCCTGTCAGATCATTGTCTGATTATTGTGGATGATAAAATGATGTGGCGTGGTCCTAGGCCTTTTCGGAGTCTTGATTCGTGGTTTACTCAGGAAGGTTTTCTTAGTATGGTTAAGGAGGAATGGAGGAGTTTAGAGGAGATGCAGTTCACAGATAAATTGAAGGCGTTAACAGGTCCGTTGGAAAGGTGGCACAAGGCAAACTTTAGTGGGATGGACCAGAAGATCTTGCAGCTAGAAGAAGAGATAAAAAAGGTTGATGATTTGGTAAGCAATGGAGTGTATGATGGAACCTTTGAGGCTAGAAGGAAGGCGTTGGTTACTTGCTGTGAGAAGTGGTACGCAAGGAAAGAAATCCACTGAAAGCAAATGTCTCGATCTCAGCACGCAAATGAAATGGACAGGAACACAAGGTACTTCCACAATATAGCGTCGGCAAGAAGGAGGAATAATCGGGTTGATACTCTGATAGTGAATGGCAGACTGGTAAGGAAACAAGCTAGAATTAAAATAGCTATTAGAGATTTCTATAAGGATCTGTACTACCAGGAGGACTCTCCTTTGCTGGGGTTCAGAGATGGTCTCGTGGAAAGGATTGATGAAGAAGAAGCTAGGACTTTAGAAGTACTACCATCGACTGAGGAAATTAGGGAGGCAGTATGGGATTGTGAGTCATCTAAGGCGCTAGGTTGTGATGGGTACAACATGAATTTCATTAAGAGGTGCTGGGATGAGATTGGGGCTGAATTTATGGCAGCTGTGATGGGATTCTTTCAGACGTCGAGGTTACCAACAGACTCCAACATTACATGGGTTGCGCTGGCTCCTAAGTTTCTTGGTGCGAATGAGATTAAAGACCTCAGACCTATTAGCATGGTTGGCTGTGTATACAAGGTTGTTTCGAAGGTTTTAGTTAGGAGGATGCGAGCAGTGATGCCAGGGTTGGTAGGGGAGACTCATAGTGCTTTTGTGAAGGGCAGAAAAATTCATGATGGGGCTCTCATAGCGTGTGAAACAGTGCACTTGCTTAAAAGGAGGAAAAAAGAGGCATCCATTACCAAGTTAGACTTCCAAAAGGCATATGCCAGAGTCAGATGGAGCTTTGTTGATATTGTGCTGCAAAAGATGGGGTTTGGGCACAGGTGGCAAGCGTGGGTTATGGAGTGTGTGACCACAGCTTCTATGTCGGTCTTAATCAATGGCTCGCCATCAAAACCTTTTAAAATGCAAAGGGGCTTAAGGCATGGTGACCCGCTATCTCCATTCTTGTTTGTGCTGGTTGTGGACGTTCTGCATTGAATGGTGGGTGAGGCAGTCAGGAACAGACGAATTTCTCCCTTGGTGGTTGGGCGAGATCGAGTGGAGCTATCACACCTCCAATTTGCTGATGATACTATCCTGTTCTGTCCACCAGAAGAGGAGACTATGAAGAATTACAAGCGGCTTCTGCGATGGTTTGACTTGATGTTAGGGCTCAGTATCAACTTTGTAAAAATCCAATTTGATTCCTATCAATTGTGAAGAGCAGTGGATACAAAGAATGTGTAGGATGTGGGGTTGTAAGGAAGATACTCTCCCTGTTAAATACCTTGGAGTCCCCTTAGGAGCTAATTCGAGGCTGGTCAAGACCTGGAAGCCTATCATTGATAAGGTAGAAGAGAAACTAAGCCTTTGGAAAGCTAAGGTGCTAAGCAAAGCGGGAAAGTTGGTGCTCATCAAATCAGTTTTGAACAGCTTGCTAGTGTATTATTTGAGCTTATATAAGATGACGCAGGCAGTTGCTAAGAAGTTAATTTCCCTGCAGAGAAGATTCCTATAGAGTAAGGAGGATGGGAGGAATGGAATGACTTTGGTGAGATGGGAGGTGGTGCAGGCCCTTAAGAAGTTAGGAGGATTGGGAATTGGAGATGCAATGATTAGAAACACTGCACTGTTGTTTAAGTGGTGGTGGCGTTTTGCTAAGGAGGAGTGCCCGTTGTGGAAGAAGGTGGTCTGCTCCTATAATGACTTAAGGCCGAATGAGTTACTATCCACTCAAGCTCTGCCTTCCGGAGGAGACCCATGGAAGGATATCTGTCATTTACAAATTAAGAAGCAACATATAAGGGATAAGATGATTACAGGCCTAGCTATGGAGCTTGGTGATAGATGGTGGACTCGGTTCTGGGAGGATGTTTGGTTACAAAACGGCTCCTTGAAAGATCGGTTTCCCAGGCTCTTCTCTGTTTCAAACCAATGTAGGTCGGCTGTAGGGGATTGTGGATTTTGGGATGGGTTAGAGTGGGTTTGGACTTCCAATGGAGAAGAAAGCTGTTTCAGTGGGAATTAGACCTACTGAGTCAGCTACATGAGGCGTTGAGACCGGTCAAGTTAGTGATTAATAGGGAGGATAGAGTTGAATGGAAATATGATAGACTTGGTATTTTTTTGACTAACTCCTTTGTGTAGGTGCTACAAGAAGGAATGTTGCCAGAAGATGTAACCAGCTACAGTTTCATGAAGTCCATTTGGAAAGGCTTGGTTCCACCAAGAGTAGAGTTGTTTGGTTGGTTTGTCCTTATAGGCAGGGTGAACACTAAGGAGCGGCTTAGTCGGTTCGGGATCATTAGCCAGGATGATAAGAGTTGTGTCTTATGTTCTAAGGAGGTTGAGCAGGTCCATCACTTGTTCTTTGGCTGTGATTTTGCTTGGCAGGTGTGGAGTGCATGACTATCTATGTTTGGCCGGCCCTGGTCTATTCCGGGGTCGATGAAGGAACATTTCCTAAGTTGGACATATGAACCACGTAGAAAAGAGGATCGGAAGCAACGTACGAGGTGCTTCTGTGCAATCATTTGGCACATTTGGTTGGAAATGAATAGGAGGATATTCCAAAACCAAAGCAGAGGCATAGATGACATCATCCACATGACCATGCTTAGCTGCGACGAGTGGAGGGGTGCCCAGTCCTAGTGTTGTTGATGGCTATGCCGGAGATGACAAGCGGAGTTCCTTCTTTGGTTCGTAATACTTTTCTAGGTGTTGTTTGAGTACTTGTACTGTATGATACTACATGCTTCACCTTAGTGTGTTGAGCTCCTTTGTTTTCAAAAAAAAAATATTTATGTCATATTATCATAATATTATATTTATTTAATTTTTTTAATGTCATTATCCGGAGACTGTGATTTTGAGTGAACTACTCAAATTTGAGTTTTATAAAAAAAAATATTGACTAATCTAATTTTATTTTGAATTAAATTTTTTTCAAATGCGATAGTTTTTTTTCTTCTAATACTAGGAGTGAGACTCGAACCCGAAACTTATAGGTGAGGATGAGAAGATTATGCCATTTGAGATATAGCTCGTTGGTTTCAAATGAGATAGTTGATAAAATAAGAAAATAAGTGTTTAACCACTTTTAAATTAAAATAATAATACTTCACACCTTTACTTTATCAAATATATTAATAAGTGAAAACTTTGATACCGTTAATTTTATGTGAAATTAATCTATGAAAGTCGTTTGATGATAATTTAGTCAAACTTGTTAAATTATTTAAAAGCTCGCAGCTATCAACTTCACATCAAATTAAATGTACTTGAGTTTCCACCGTTCATTCCTTTTAATGCTATTATGCTTTACTTAAAAATAATTAAATACTATTTTTGAAAAAATAATAATAAATATAATTTTGATAGTTCAACTAAATTATAAAATATCATAATTTAATTAATCTTATTATAACTTTTGTAACTAGTGATTCTCTTTCTATCTCTTCCCGCGCCTACACTGCAAATACCTTCTGATGACTATCAACAAAACTAACGAGTTATTCCCTGCAGCGCACGCTAACATAAGTGTCACCTACCTAGCGCACGTTAGCCGACACCAATGCTTCCCTACACCGCCCTCCGTCTACCATCCTTTCTCTTTCTCCTCGCTCCCCCACCTTATCCTACGCACCCCTCCTTAGGGTTCTTCTTCTTCTCTTTCTCTTCCTCTTTCTTCATGCTTCGTCGGAGAGTTAGGGTTTTCTCACTTCAGACTTCATAGTTGCTTCACAGCACATGGATCACAGAACAAAGTCGAAGGACTCGCTCAACTACTCTACTCTCTTCAATCTCGAGGTTCGTTGCATTTCGCTCTCCCGAGCTTTTTCTTTCTTCGTTTTTGGTTTGATTCCGCTTGTTCTTCAAAAGCAGTGTGTTCTTCGGACCTTTGATGTCTGGGATGGGGTTTATCAAACTGGAAATTCTACCCGGCTTTTTCTCCCCGGGTGATTTAGGTTGAATTGTTAATTACGTTTTTAGGTAGAAAGAGGAAAAAAAAAATCAAGGCCTTGTTATGGTTGTTTGTTAATTTCTTTTATTGTTTTTCTATTTCTGATTGCATTGTTTTGTAGTCTTTGATGAACTTTCAACTTCCAGAACAAGATGATGATTTCGATTATTACGAAAATAGTAGTCAGGATGAGAGCAGAGATAGCCAAGGTAAGCGTTATTCAATTTCCTTTTTTTCCCTCTTTTAACTTCGTTGTTTATTATATGTGCTTATTTTCAGCTTGAGGGGGTCTTTATTTAGTTGGATTTATATGATTGTGAATTATGGTTATATTTTGATATTACTGTTTTTGGTACTGATTTGTTGGTTTAAGAGCTTTGGATTAAAGTGTAATTTGTGTCATCGGGGTGCTTCTGTTAGTAGGTAGGGCTGTTGCAAATTACAGTAATGGGAATATGCGTGGTAAGGAGGTGAGTTCGGCGAAGAAGAGGAAGTGGTCTCAGAACGGGGACAATGAGGAAAGGAGCTGTTATTACAGGACACACGTGACGGAAGAGCGATATAGGTCGATGCTTGGAGAGCATATTCAGAAATACAAGAGGAGGTTTAATGATAACTCATCTAGTCCTGCTCAAAATCAGGTTGTTGCTCCTCTTCTCAAAAGTAGCGTGGGTTCAAAAGCTCACAAGTCAGGGACTGAACTCAGGAGGGGACTACATGCTGCAGAGACTACATCTGAGTGGATGAATGGTTCCAATTCTCAGAAAATGGGAAATTACCGTGATTCCGATCTCTTGAAGCAATATTGCCCCAATAGGTTTTGCCTTCTCTACTTTATTGCTTTCATAATGTTGGAGTATTGATATTTTGATCTAACTCATGATACAAACCACCATACCTTCTGTAAACTTCTTCAGGACAATATATGAACCTGCTTTTTTGGATATTGGGGATGGTATCACTTACAAGATTCCTCCAAGATATGATAAGTTAGCTGCATTGCTCAACCTTCCTACCTTCTCAGAGATCCATGTTCAGGATTTCTACTTAAAGGGTACCTTGGATTTGGGATCCTTGGCTGAAATGATGGCTGCTGATAAAAGATTTGGGAACAGAAACCGGATAGGCATGGGGGAAACCATACCCCACTATGAATCACTTCAGGCACGATTGAAGGTCATGTCAGCTTCTAATTCACCTCATAAGTTCAGTCTGAAAGTATCAGACTTGAACTCCTCCATTCCCGAGGGGGCTGCTGGAAACATCAAGCGATCTATTCTGTCCGAGGGTGGTGTATTGCAGATTTACTATGTGAAGGTTTTGGAGAAAGGGGACACTTATGAGGTATCTACCAAATGATATCATGGAGTTTTTTTTCGTTGCTCTCTCTATACATGTTTTTCATTTAGCTTGTCTTTTTTAACTGCTTCAGATCATTGAACGAAGCCTACCCAAGAAGCAAAAGGTAAAGAAAGACCCTGCTTTGATAGAGAAGGAGGAAATGGAAAGAATTGGTAAGATTTGGGTGAACATTGTTAGAAGAGATATACCCAAGCATCAGAGGAACTTCACTGCTTTGCATCGAAAGCAGCTTGTTGATGCCAAGAGGTTTGCTGAGAACTGTCAGAGAGAGGCATGCCCTGTTCCTCCCCTTAATAGATTTTTGTGTCAGTTAGATTATGCATTGCTTTGTGTTGTCTAATCTAGTTTATCCATCTAATCTGAAACTTCCCACCTCTCATTTTCAGGTTAGGCTGAAAGTGAGTAGATCAATTAAATGGACGCGGACTGCTGGTATACGCACCCGAAAACTTGCTAGAGACATGTTGCTATTCTGGAAGCGAATAGATAAGGAGATGGTATTTTTTTAATTCCTTGCCAAATTTTGTTGATGCTATTATGCTGGATATTGAACTCTGAATGATGCTATATTTCAAGAAGCAATCTTCATATGTGATTATGGTGAAGTTTAGAATAATATGACAGTTACCAAATGGCTACCTCTTAGGCTCCATCTTTATTCTTGAAAACTGAAAACAAGTTTCATGCATGATGGTAGTTGATATTTGGTAGAAGTTTTTCTTAGCTTGCTTATTGTGCACATACCTGCTGTTTTATATTCTCCTGTATCAACTGGATTGTTGAAATGGTATTGCAATTTTTTGTACATGTATTTGTAATCAATTAATCTAGGTGGCATTTTGGATCGTTAGTTTTTGAGATTCAATTGAGAAGAATTGAGATTTGTTTAATAGATGTCACACTAGTATTTTGGTTATGGTTGGAAAGGGGTGGTGTTTTGGTAGACATGCAGATCAGATAATCTACATGCTCTTGGAATTGAATGTGCATATGGTCTTGCAAATGTAAATCTAAGTTGTACATTTGACTCGAATGTGGTGTAATTACTGATTTTAAAATTTCACTCCTTGCAGGCAGAAGTACGGAGACGAGAGGAGAAAGAAGCCGCTGAAGCTTTGAGGCGTGAACAGGAGCTTCGTGAAGCAAAGCGGCAGCAGCAAAGGCTGAATTTTCTTATACAGCAAACTGAGCTGTACAGTCACTTTATGCAGAACAAGTCAAGCTTGATATCAGAAGCTTTACCCATGGGTGATGAAAGTACAAATGACCAAGATCTAATTGACTCTTCAACTTTTGGGCGTAATGAGGAGGAAGATCATGAAGAGGCTGAGTTGAAGAAGGAAGCTCTGAAGGCTGCTCAAGAAGCTGTTTCCAAACAGAGAAGATTGACAAGTGCTTTTGACACTGAGTGCTTGAGGCTGCGCCAGGCTGATGAAGCTGATTTACTCCAACCAGAAGTTGCTGGAGCAAGTAATATTGATTTACAAACCCCGTAAGTCTCTCTCTCTCTCTCTCTCTCTCTCTCTCTCTCTCTCTCTCTCTCTCTCTCGTGAATTCATGTAACTCTTGTGTACCACACATAAATGCACTGCATTTTTTTTTCTAATAGAGTTTTTATGTATTGTAATATTGCAGCTCAACCATGCCAGTGGCCTCCACAGTTCGGACACCAGAATTGTTTAAAGGTGTTCTCAAAGAGTATCAGCTAAAAGGTCTTCAATGGCTAGTTAATTGTTATGAGCAGGTTGGTGAGCATTTGTAAATAAAGTGTCTTCTTTTCTTTTTTGTTTGCAAGTTTTTTTTTTACATTGGTAATTTTGTTGTCTTTCAGGGTTTAAATGGTATTCTTGCGGACGAGATGGGTCTTGGAAAGACCATTCAGGCTATGGCTTTTTTAGCCCATCTAGCTGAGGTAGCTATTCATCCTGTTGTAACTACAAGCTAATTTTTTATATTTTGTAGCTTTATTTTGACTTGTTTCTCCTATGCAGGAGAAAAACATATGGGGACCTTTCCTGGTTGTTGCACCTGCATCTGTATTAAACAATTGGAATGAGGAACTTGAGCGCTTTTGCCCTGAACTGAAAAGACTTCCTTATTGGGGTGGGGTTGCAGAGCGGTCAGTGCTTAGGAAAAGTATTAACCCAAAGGATCTTTATCGCAGGTAATGTCAATTTCATATGCTTTTCTTTTATTGAGAAAAGAAAATTATTAATGAGAACGGAAAGAGTACGAGGGGAGAGGATAATGTTTCCTCACAAGAAGAAAGCAAAAGGAAGGCCCTAAGAAGGGTAGATGGCAGTAATATCTAAATATATGGGCTACTTGTTTAAGAAAATGAACTTATTTTTTATTAGCCTCAGCACATATAAAACTATTGTGTTGCCTCTTTTGTTGGATTTTTTTTTTTGGGTGCTGGAAAAGTGGAAAATATTCAACCCTCTAATTACTGTGGTTACCATCCCTTACTTCTTTTTTCAGGGAAGCCAAATTTCATGTCCTCATCACAAGCTATCAGTTATTAGTTACTGATGAGAAGTTTTTTCGTCGTGTAAAATGGCAGTACATGGTTTTAGATGAAGCCCAGGCAATTAAAAGTTCTGCCAGGTATGTTATAATCCAACACTGGGTGCATAGGTGAACTACATATTTTAACTTTTCATCATTACTGCCATTTTTCCCCTTTTGAAACTTGGTTAATTATTTTATACAGTGCCCTTTTTAGGATCCAATTGTAATGTTTTATAATTGTTTATTGTGTACTAATGAAATATTTCCATTTGCACTAACATCTGTCTTTGATCACTACTGTTTGAAAACATTATACATCTGACAGTATAAGATGGAAGACGCTCCTAAGTTTTAATTGTCGGAATCGCTTACTGCTGACTGGTACACCTATTCAGAATAATATGGCAGAGTTGTGGTCTCTTTTGCATTTCATTATGCCAACATTATTTGACAGCCATGAGCAGTTTAATGAGTGGTTTTCAAAAGGGTATGCATTCCTTAATAAATTCCTTTTCCATTTTTGCCAATATAACTAGTCTAACTTTCTTGTATGACCTATCCGGCTATCCCGTGCCAGAATTGAGAACCATGCTGAACATGGGGGTACTTTGAATGAGCACCAACTGAATAGATTGGTGAGTTTTGTTTTTCCTATTTGATATTTGTAGTAACCTTGTAAGGTGATGGCTTGAACGTATACAATATTGTTAGAAATAAAGAAGATATCATATAATATCTTCAACAAATCATAGAATATCAAGGCATATCTGTGATGATATAAATAGCATGTGATGTGGGTTTACTTAATCATAAAATTTTATGATCATATCAATAGCTAGTGCATTGAAATGAGGACGGTATGCTTTGGTTTTACATTTGGAGGAGCTGTTTGTAGCATTCATCATCTTCTCGCTTTTGTTGTATTCACGATGTATGCATAAGCTTATTAGTTGTGGTTCTAAAAGAGATATGACCATTAAAGTAAATAGGATGTATACATTGTGATGCTTATTTTTATTATTGCTTCAAATTATGTAAGGGTGAAGATTAGGGACAGTATTGAACTATAAAAAGTCACGGGGTTTAATTAGCTTGGGTTCACTCTGCAAAATGAAAAAATGAACCCCGTTTAATCACCCCAAAATGACAAAGAAACAATGAAACAAAATGTTGCCATTCTAATTAGCATTTTTTTTTTCAACTTGGAGTTTTATCTTCTAAATCCTTTTTTACTTATATTTTATTTATTCTTCTTCTAACAGCATTCAATCTTAAAGCCGTTCATGCTGCGCCGTGTTAAAAAAGATGTAATCTCTGAGCTGACCACTAAAACTGAAGTTACAGTTCACTGCAAGTTGAGTTCTCGACAACAGGCTTTCTATCAAGCAATTAAAAACAAGATATCTCTCGCTGAACTGTTTGATAGTAATCGTGGACAGCTCAATGAGAAGAGAATTTTGAATTTAATGAACATTGTTATTCAACTAAGGAAGGTAGACAATCCAAACAAGTCAAGCTTTCTTCTCTTTGTTTTCAATTCAAGTATCTTAAAGTTTGTATTATTTTGTTAATTTTGAAATATAATATAGTGTTTCAATTGTGTGATGTTCCTTCCATCCACCAAGATTGGCCATAATAAATTTTGGTCCTTTAATATGGTAGGTTTGCAACCATCCAGAATTATTTGAAAGGAGTGAGGGAAGCACATACCTTCATTTTGGAGAGATTCCAAATTCTCTTCTACCTCCTCCATTTGGGGAGTTGGAGGATGTATACTATTCTGGGGGTCACAACCCCATTTCATACGAGGTACTATTCCTTCCACATGACTTATGTACTGTTTCGCATCATTCAATGAATATTAGATAATCTGTCATTTTGTTCTAAGTTTTCTCCTAAGTTAGAACCAAAAGTAAAATTTTATATTTCACTTTATTCAGAGTGATGAGGTTTGTTGAAATTATAGGGTTTAGGTAGCAAAGGATAAAATGAAAGAGAAGAGATAAAGGACACACTAGAAAATATTATCTTAAATTGATATCGTACATAATGTTCAAATACCAATTTTTCCTGTATATTTTATTAATACTACTGACTAGGTCATTGTTGTAGTATTACTAGGATGTACAAGCCCACACTAAAATATGCAATAAGAGTACTATCCCTGAGTCCTTGATTAAATAAGTAAATCAATATGGAAACTTGAGGTATCTCTACATCAGTATGTTAATGATGCCTTCTCAGTTTCTTTTTTGCTTTATTTATTTACTTGGCTTTTGTTATTTTTCAGATACCAAAACTTGTGTATCGAGAAATTATGCAGAGTTCTGAGACTCTTGGTTCAGCTGTTGGTCATGGTGTCTGCAGAGAATCTTTTCTGAAACATTTTAATATTTTTAGACCAGAAAATGTTTATCGATCTGTTTTCCCAGAAGGTATGTGTGTTAGCAGTGGAGGCTTTGGTTTTACCCATATGACGGATTTGTCTCCACAAGAGGTGGCATTTTTGGCTAATGGTTCTTTTATGGAGCAATTGTTATTTTCTATGATGAGATCGGATAAAAAATTCATCGATGAAGTTGTAGATTTTCTTGTTGAGACCATAGATGATGATGATCCAGAATGTAGTAATCTTGAGAAAGGGAAAGTGAGAGCTGTTACTCGAATGTTATTGGTGCCATCAAAATCTGAAACTCAGTTTCTTCAAAGAAGATTTCCAACTGGGCCCAGCCATGCTCCTTTTGAGGCCTTGGTAGTCTCAGATCAGGATAGACTTTTGTCAAATGCAAGGCTGCTTCACTCGGCATACACATATATCCCACGGAGTAGAGCTCCCCCAGTATGTTGTGTTTGTTTATTGTTTAGTCATAAGTTATTTTTCATCCAATATATTTTCACCAAATCATTGCTTTTTGTCTTCATAGGTTGGTGTTCACTGCTCTGATAGAAACTTTTACTATAAAATGATTGAAGAATTCCACAATCCTTGGATTAAGAGGTTGTTTGTGGGATTTGCACGTACATCTGAATGTAACGGGCCGAGAATGCCAGATTGTCATCATTTAATTGAAGAAATAGATTCTGAACTACCTGTTTCTCAGCCTGCTCTACAGTTAACACACAGTATTTTTGGGTCTTCTCCACCTATGTGGAATTTTGACCCAGCAAAGTTGTTGACTGTAAGTGTTATTTTTATCCTCCCCCTCCCTCCCTTTCATTAAGTAGCCTCCATTACCCTTAAGTTCATATGGGAAAGAAATTCTAATTTTATTATTTTCATATAGGACTCTGGGAAGCTTCAAACGCTTGATATATTATTGAGACGCTTAAGAGCTGAAAATCATCGTGTTCTTTTGTTTGCCCAGATGACTAAGATGCTGAACATTTTGGAGGTATATAGAACATTTTACAATTTTAAACCTGTTGATATTGGATTGGTTTATTTTTATAACATCTTTGAAGATGTGAATACATGGATAAATGTGGATGTTGTGATATCCCTTTGATTGTGATTGCCTCCAATGTAATGCTTACATGATGCCATCTTGGAATAATGATGTGATTTTTCATTTCACTAGGGACTGGGTTATTGTGGTATGTTTGAAAGATGAAATTTTCCTACCATATTGAGGATGTATTTACAAAGCAATGTGAACATGTAATTGTTATACCTGTCCTGGCTTCTGGAATTGAACTTAGTATTGACTCTTTCTTTAATGTTGACGGATATCCGTCTTGCAGGACTATATGAACTACAGAAAATATAGGTATTTCAGACTTGATGGATCATCTACTATACAAGATCGTAGAGACATGGTCAGAGACTTCCAGAATAGGTAATACCATGGTTGTCGCCTTATATCTCTATTCGGTTTGACTTCTGAATGTTAGGTATATTTCATTAATGAGATCTCATTGATATTTGTAATTGATTTATTTTGTAGGCCTGATATTTTTGTGTTCTTGTTGAGTACAAGAGCTGGTGGACTTGGCATCAACTTGACAGCTGCTGACACAGTCATATTTTACGAGAGTGATTGGAATCCAACATTAGATCTACAGGCAATGGACAGAGCTCATCGTTTGGGTCAGACAAGAGATGTTAGTTCCATCACCTATCCTTTATATATCTCTCTGATTCTTCCTTGCATATCAAGAACTGTAGTTCCTCCTCCCTGCTTTTTCCCCCTCTGAGCAGTGCTCATGTTTAATCCTACTTGTCTTCATCCATCCAAATAAAAATTAAATATAAGCATGTGGTAGTATGGAGTATGTATTGCAAATGTTGCAAGCCTAGCAGGCTCTGTTTTAGAGGAGACAAGCCAATATGCTTTTATCTATCAGATTAATTTTTTTGGGAGGAATGGTTTAGATATGATATCAGAGTTGTCTATGATAAAGTGATCCTGAATTCAACATTAGTGTTCACCTCTGTTTTAATAGCTAATTTTTTTATCGCCGCATGGGATAAAGATGGGCTTTTGCAATATCTGTGCTGCAACCAAAAGTATTCTTGAATTAGGGGGCACGTTCAAGATATAATGTTATTAATATTCCCTCATGTAACAGCTTAAACTTTTTGAATTTAAGAGTTAGCGCCTAAATCCTGCACATTTCTTGCTTTGACAGACAAAAGATTGCCCCTTCTTTTCTCAGTATTTAAATTATTTTGTACAAAAATAACTTCAGATGTACTTTTAAAATTTGTAGGTTACTGTTTACCGACTTATATGCAAAGAGACAGTTGAAGAAAAAATTCTTCATAGAGCAAGCCAGAAAAGTACTGTACAAAACCTTGTAATGACTGGGGGTTCTGTTGGTGGTGATCTTTTAGCTCCTGAGGATGTTGTTTCTTTGCTTCTAGATGATCCCCAGTTGGAGCAGAAATTAAAGGAAATTCCCCTCCAGGTTGGTTGTGAATCTGCTAAACGAAATTCATGTATTTATGATATTTTGAATACTGAATATCCTCTAGGTAACTGCGTTGAACAATAAGGAAAAAAACTAGTTCCCGAAAGCATATAAACCTTTTTCTTTTCCTGCCAGGCAAAGGATAAGCAAAAGAAAAAACAACCTGCAAGGGGCATTTTCTTAAATGAAGAAGGTGATGCATCTCTTCAAGATTTAACCAACGCTGTACCCCAGGGTACTGTGGATAATGATCTTACTGTGGACACAGAGGGTTCAAAGTCTGCTAATAAAAAGGTATCGTGATACTTCTGCAAGTGCATGAATCTCGTTTCAACTGGTTGCATCATTAAAAGCTGCATAAATGTTTAGTGTATGTTTCTAGTGTGTGTTTTTGGCAATGGAACAATCTGTTGCACAATGTATCTGAATGTGGTTGAATGCACATCTGCATACATTTTAATTAACTGTTTCTCCAGACAAGGATATTCAAATGTCCTCTGCGATACTCTGTTCTGTGGATAATTCCATCGATTAAGTATATCTGCACTGTTGCTTCCAGAATGTAAAGAGGAGAAAGATCTTGTGAAATTTCAATTAGGTTGTACTCGTATTTACTTCACGTTGAAGAGAATTTCTGTTCCTTTCCCCACAAAATTGAGGGAAATCATTTAATAAAACTAAACAACATGGGAACTTTTCTAGTTTGAATTAAGTTAACAATAATGCCCATGTGCAGAGAAAAGCTGCCTCGGATAAGCAGACTTCAAGGCTGAAGAGTTCTCAGAAGATAAGTGATGTCGGTATTACAGCCATGGACGACGAATTGGATGACCTGAACACTGATCCAGTTGGCCAGAAGCCCAAGAGACCAAAAAGGTTAAAGAAGAGTGTTAATGAGAGGTTCGAAGAGGCCTCTATTGGCACGGCCACTGCCGTCACAGAGCAGACCCAATATCCACCTCCACAGGATTTCACATCCATCGTTCCTAGAGCAGAAACGAGCCTAGACCCCTAAATATGTGGTCTTGACCAAAAGCTGGGAGTTACTATTCTATTGCCCTCGTGGATTGATATATTCAGGGGACACTGGCTCTTATGCGACTGCAAGCAGTTGCAACCAAGTTGAGGAAGTTTTATAACCTAGGTTTGTATACGCTAGTGTTAAATATTTGTTGGTAATAGATATGCCCCTATTTTATCACTCACAGGGCTTTGTACAGATTGTAATATTAACCAAATTTTTGAGCCACGGCCAATATTTACTTCAATTATAATGAATATATACGGTAGTTCATTTCATGTAATATAGTCAGCTTGCTTTGGTATTTGATGGAAGGAAAGACGTCAAATTCGCTAGAATTTTTTGCAAGGAAGATGCAAATGTAACACTGACTACAGTTTTGAATAACACCGCTTATAAATTTCACATTGGATTATTATTCTTGCAAGTTGCAACTCTACGGGATAGTGGGATAGAAGATCCTCAATACTATCAAATCTTGATAACAGTAGAACAACAAAGCCGAAGACTATATATTACATTGACGACCGTAGGACTAGTTTTGAACTCGAGAGAAATGAATCTCAATCCACATTTTAATAAAAGGTATCACAAGCAAATAAAGTAAATCCAGTACAGCAGAAATAGTTCTTGATCATTACAGTGCACTAAGAGCTTTGGCATGATGCTGGATGTGATCTTCTATGAAGGTCGAAATGAAAAAATATGAGTGATCATAGCCAGCTTGAAGCCGCAACTTGAGTTGAACATTAGCATTCTTGCATGCCTCCTCAAACTTGCCAGGTAGCAATTGATCCTTCAAAAATTTGTCATCTTCCCCCTGGAAAGTGCAGCAACTAGAAGTGAGAAAAAACCAAAATGAATTCAACAAAATAATGCAGATAATTTATGCAAGGATAAAACCCTGCCCCTTGGCAAAACATCATTCCGGAAGGAAGTCTCTTTACCTGATCAATCAAAATGTGGCCGGGTACAGCATTAAATTTCTTTATCAGACAGGTGGCATCATACTCCTGCAGTTTTCCACTCAGCGTTATTCTAATGAAAAATCAAGACCAATATGTCAATTAAACAAAAGTCAATTTCCACTCTTAACATACCTCCCAATCAGATTTATTGTCTCCGAGATAATTTGTGAATGCCTTCTGCCCCCAAGGGCAATTTATAGGATTTACAATTGGTGCAAAAGCGGAGACTGACTGGAACAAGCATGAAAGAAATAAACACAGAAGAGAAGGAATTAAGAATCATCGTAATTGATGTGATGCTAGAAATGACAAGATAAATCTTGTCTTTGCCCAAATGGATGAACTACGGGGATCTACAAACTTAAAAGTACCAAAACCCAGCAAATATACACATTTAAACGTTTTTAATTAGTATTATCAAATGTAGAATCCTTGTCTCTCTCTATATGAACCAATTTGATACGACTATACATGAACTCCTACACTAAGCATAATTAGCAAGCCTCCAAATTGAACAGTATGGCATTGCACCATAAAGTGCATTGACTTTGAAAATGATACACTAGTTACAAATTTACAATACAATAATAGCTAGGCAACATAAAATTATGTATATACAAATAAATCCAACAAAATAAATACCCTAATGAAAAGGTACGGAAGTTCATGTCCAGTAGCCTTGGAGGAAATTCATACTCTCACACAACCGATAGAATGATAATATTTTACACTACTATGGTGTTTTAAGCTCCTTGGCACTTATTCGACATGACAATGATTACTTCAATTGTGAAATATGATAAGAACTTGATTGTGCAATACATAAGAGAATAACGCCCAGCCTCTAAATTAGCAATTAAATTACAACTGAATACAATGACAGGCCAGAAAAGAAGAAGAAGAAATATGATAAGAACTTGATTGTGCAATACATAAGAGAATAACACCCAGCCTCTAAATTAGCAATTAAATTACAACTAAATACAATGACAGGCCAGAAAGGAAGAAGAAGAAGAATCTAGAGCACATCAAAACTTTCAACAGTAAGATGATCCACAATTATCATGGAGATTTCTGAGAAAGTTAGAAGTATCTCCTACTACTACATTATAATTACAAGTTTATTGTCATATAGATGCAATACCTTATATTTATCCAGATTCTTCAGGTAGATTGTTAAAGCACCATGTCCACCCATAGAGTGACCAGATATAGAAGCATTTGATGTTTCAAGCTGCGGAAAATGATCACTCAGAAGCTTTGGCAATTCTTTGACAACATAGTCATACATCCGCCAATTCTTCCACTTCTCTTGTGTAGCATTGAGATAAAACCCAGCACCTAGTATGGAATGCAAACCAAACTAGGAGAACTGCTATAAACAAATGTAGGTGCTGCACAACTAAAGGTAGTTCCTATCTATAGACTATATCAGAAATTTTCCACATAACACTACAGTCGTACAATAAAAACGAGTTATCCTTCAATTTTTCCTTAAAAAACATAAGAAGAAGAATATAAATTGCACAATACAATAAATATAACGTGTAAATCAGTAAATCTGAACAATCACCGGTATTGTACTCCTCCAAGGGCATTAAAAAAAGATAGAAATAATAGTTTTTATGAAATTTAATAACCTCATACCAAGAAGAATCTTAAAGGCAGGCACAGCTGCAACTTTTTTAAATAGACTCGGCTTGAAGCTTATGCTGAATAACCGAAAATAAAGAGTCTCTAGGGGAAACATATGAACATACCTACACCAAAGTCCCAGCTATCTGCTTCTCCTTCTACATTTAAGCCTCCTGCATCATCATCATCATCATCAACAACAACAACAACAACTTAAATAACTCGGAACACAGAACACAGCTCTCATCTCCACAAGCAACAATCATATCATCATCATATACCGGAAATAAAAATGCGCAGAAAAGAACCCTAAGCTAGTGCTGCATTTAAATAAGTTTTCAGAAAGAACTTCAAAGACAATACTCAGCTGATGTTACAAAAATAATAATAATAATAATAAATAACAAACAGTTTTCAGATTCAACTTTCTTTTTTCTTTTTCTTAACAATCTTACTCAAACCATCTACTACAATTTTTAAGAACACATATACAAAAAATAAATACATAAACGCAAGGATGGATTCCGCAAATGCAGTGAATGTAAGTCAACAATATTGATCGAAGAAGACACACAGAAGTGCATTTGAGAGTTGATCGAAAAGAAGCATTACTAGGAGAAGTATCTGGAGCAACGAGAGCGAGGCCGTGAGCGGAAGCAGCACGCTGAGCGCCCGATTTAGCGATGAAGTTCTCGTCAGTGCATGTCAGCCCCGACAACCAGTACAGAACCTTCTCGAAACCATAACGATCAATAAATCATGCAATCGCAATCGCTATTCCAATTCCGAAGTGAAATCGAAAGAAGAATAGTAAGACTTACAGGGAATTTGGCGGAGGAAGAAGAAGAAGAAGAAGGAGGGAAGTACACGTGGAAGGTCATGGAGCATCCAAGTGTTGGACTGAAGTGCTTGTACCTCTTGTTGTAACCGCCGAACATCTTCGAGCTGCTGATTTCGCTTGGTGCCGTTTCCATTTCCGATTCACTCTTTCTCTTCACCTCACTCTCTACTCTCTACTCTCTACTCTCTGTAAGCGTTAATAATTGAACTTGCTTTCTTCTCTCCTCAAATATCTGCAAAACGTTGTCGTTTTCAGTACCTTCTATTTTCTGGGCCGCATTGGGCCTACAAAACAGCCCAAAGGAAAATAAGATCCAGTATCTTACAATTTATATAAAAATTCGGTTTGGGAAGCCCAATAATGAAGGAAAAAAAAAACTAAAAACATATGGTGTTACAAGTCAATTTTATAAAGAAAAGTATAGATATACAATGAAAATATTAAACAATGTAAACAATAGAATCGGATGTTTATTTTACTAATACACGAATAGTTATTTTAATATTAAAATTTAAAAGATTAATTTAGAAATGTAATATATTTTAATTTAATTGATAATTATTCATATTGTTCAACAAAATTATTGTGTTCCTAGCATTCCTCATTTTATAATAATTGCATTTATAGTGATTGCAAATTTGCAATCGTGTTTGAATGCATGTAACATTGATGAGTAAGTAGTTGATATTTTGGTTATCCAACCTTAACGTCTGTGATTGGCATGAATATTTTAAACAAGTGAAAAAATGAATATCATGAGTTGAATATCTCACTCGGAGTCTATAAGTTTGACTTTTCCAAATTCGGCGTAACAACAACTTTTGTCTCGTTTTTCCTTTTTCCCCCTAAAATTCTGTACGATTGTAAAGACTCTAGAGTATTCAATAATAATTTGTCTGTTAATCAAACCGACCATAAAAATCGAGCCAGGAAGGCCAGGTTGATATTATTGTGCAATAGATTATTTATACAATGTGTACAATAGGCTATTGAGTTACAAAATGAACATTTCTCATATTAGGGATAGTTATAATACTATATCATGATACCACTCATCCCAAAAACTTCAGCTAATAAGAAAAAATAACACTAATGATTATATCTCTAATAGTCTATAAACTTTTATTATACACATTATACAAATATTTCATTAACTCTTCATACTTTTTCATATATTATTAGATATCAATATAAAATATAATTTAAAATATTTTATTTAATTAAAAAGATATTTTAAAAAGATAATTTCTATTTTAATTGAATAAAATGTATATCAAAATAATACTATTATAGTTTATTTAAAAATTCTTTACATTTTATATATAATATTATTATATGTACGGTCTCTGCAAAAATTTAAAATTACCATTTACCATGGACGTGAGACATTTACTGATTTACATATGGAAAAGGACAGAATATTGATACATGAATCACGAGTGCAACAAATATCAATTAATTCAAGCAAATAAGAGTTCAAAACTTTAGAAGCCACCGAAGTTAACCTAAAATTAAAGCTATTAATAACCTTCATACCTTCATACTAATACTGTCACGTTGGCAAAAGTATTTCCATTCAGCAAGTAGCAAGTAATTTAGCATAACTTCAAAGGAGACGCATGCAACAACAATAATAGTAAAATAAAGACAAATCAGATTATAACTTTTAAAAAGTATCATAAAATTTAATAGGTCTCGTTAATAAATGTTCTAAACGTAGTAATTAAGATGTTTAATAAAAAATTATGGAAAAATTGAATAACTAAAATTTCAATGATACTAGATGAATATAAAAAATTAATCACTTATCAATCTCTATATATAAAAATAATGTTTCGTAATTTTTTTTCTAGTATCCAACTACAAAAATGTTACATTATTTTATCATAACATGTTTGATTATTATGCGATAACAAATTTGAAGTGGAAACTCAGATGTAAGTCAACTTCACGTGAAATTAATGAAAATTTAGTCAAATCAGTCAAATAATTTAACATCTCTTAATTATCAACTTCACATAAAGTTAACTGCACTTGAATTTTCACTCAAATTTAATTATTTTAATAATTGATAAAAAAGTTATACAATTAATATGTATAAATATATAATTATATGACTAATTTGATGATTTGATGACTAATTTTTAGATATATAAAATATTTTTATCAAAATTTTCAATGAATTTAAAAGTTTTAAAACTTTTTTAGTGGTAAGATTAACTCATGAACTAAAGGAAAGTTTAAGACACTAAAGTGAATCTAAAAATAAAAATTTAATTTTGATGTAATGTTAGAGTAAAATAAGTTTATACGTGTATTTAATTATATAATATCATATTAGTAAAAATAATTATCTTTTATATTTAACCGAATAAATAATTCTCTAAAAGAACAAATATGATTGTAGGATGGTGTAAAATTCTTTAAAATTAAACTCACTACAATAATAGTGATAATAGTTTGTGAATTAATAAGTGTCCTTTAAAAGCAGATGGAAGAAGGAGGAGTATTTAAGATGGAGGCAGAATGGGGCCAATAGGGTAATAACAACTAAGGTTGTGAGTTCTGAGTCACATGATTTCACAATGAGAAATGAGAAAAATAGGCCAAGTCCTTCGATTCGATATTAATGGCCGATGGGGAAGTTGGCAACACCCACAATAGCCTTTAATGCCATTTGGATTAGGATAGATAGCCTTTCATTGTGGACACCCATGCCTCACAACTAGTATCTTATTCATAATTTTAATTATTTTTAATAACAACAATGCTATGGAACTAATTTTATATAAGTCAAGAATCAGTCAACTTGAGGTATCGATGACTTTAACCGAATGTTGCTACTGACACGGATGTTTTTTTTCTTGTAAATTGGATGGTTTTGGATATAATTTCTATGTTTTATGTGTTACGCATTAATAAAACATAATTAATTATATGGAATCAACTAATGAATGATCAAAGCATGTGTTCCGTGATTCTCTCCTAACACTAACATATCTTCTCTCATGTTTTGAATATGATCAACAATAAGTTAACAAACAAATTAAATTATAAATTAATAAAACTAATTATAATTAATTATGTTGTTTCATTTTTTGATTATTAGTTGGTTTTATATATTTTTCCTTTTAATAATATCATATTTGTACGTTAATACACCTTTTAATGTATGTCGGTTTCTAGTTTCTACCATTAAAAAAAGCTAGGCAATTATATGGTGTGGTCATGACTTAATTAATTAGTTCAATGAAAGGCTACAAGAACTTTGTAGTTCCCAGCACGAAAGTTTGGTTCTCTATTTGGTAGATCAACAAACTTTATAGACGGAGAAAACAAAGTTCTATTTTGTTTTTTTCTCTTCATGTTTTTTATCTAATAATAACCCCTCATCTGCACTGGTTAAATTAATTAATTAATTAATTAATTAAATATAATACATGTGTGTGTAGAGTGAGTGATGCATTCATGCAATTAAATTTTTGAGGGAGGTGATATGATTGATAGGCTTCAATTGTTGGTCGGAAAATTCTGGAAAAAGACCCCTAGTTATTAATGTTGGAGCTTTTGGTCAAGCAATATCAACCAACTCTAGATATAATAATTTAGTTAACGTAATCTTATTCTTAAGGTGAAAAGAATAAAATTTGGTACTAGTTAGTTGAGAGGCAGAAAAAGATTTGAGGCATATAAAAGCAGAGATAGAAGGCATAATTGAAACCATTGTTGAGATTGTTACATTTTTAGAGCATGGTTGGGAGTATAATGGGGAGGTTTAGAAATAGCAATGGTACATTAGCGTATGAAAATGGATCTGTTCAGAATGGTGGATGTTTATCAGAGGAGAAGCTTGATGAACTTAGGAAGTTGATTGGAAAATCAGAGGGTGATCCTCTGAGAATTGTTAGTGTAGGAGCAGGTGCATGGGGGAGTGTGTTTGCAGCATTGCTTCAAGACAGTTATGGGCAATTCAGGGACAAGATACAGATTAGGATATGGAGGAGGGCAGGCAGGGCAGTGGACAGGGCGACGGCCGAGCACCTCTTCGAGGTCATTAACTCGAGGGAAGACGTGCTGCGCCGGCTGATCCGGCGATGCGCTTACCTTAAATATGTGGAGGGGAGGCTAGGGGATAGGACATTGTTTGCTGATGAGATTCTGAAGGATGGTTTTTGCTTGAACATGGTTGACACACCCCTTTGTCCCTTGAAAGTTGTTACTAATTTGCAGGAAGCTGTTTGGGATGCTGATATTGTTGTTAATGGATTGCCTTCAACTGAGACAAGGGAGATTTTTGAAGAGATTAGTGAGTATTGGAAGGAGAGGATCACAGTTCCTATTATAATCTCTTTGGCTAAGGGTATTCAAGCTGCATTGGACCCTGTTCCTCATATTATTACTCCTACTAAGATGATTCACCAAGCAAGTAAGCATTTCAGTTCTATTATTAACTTTGCATAGAATTCTCTTGTTCCCTCTTCATTGGAATGTAACTTTTTGCCAGCTGGAGTTTCTATGGAGAACATACTCTATCTTGGGGGTCCAAATATTGCATCAGAAATATACAACAAGGAGTATGCCAATGCAAGAATTTGTGGTGCTGAGAAATGGAGGAAGCCTCTTGCAAAGTTTCTAAGACAACCCCATTTTATTGTGTGGGACAACAGTGACCTTGTCACTCATGAAGTCATGGGAGGCTTGAAAAATGTCTATGCAATTGGAGCTGGTAAACTTCAATTTAGTTTGGTTTCTTCAATTTTATCTATTTCACATTTTTAGGAGGAACTAGGAAAGCATGTTGTATCTCTCAAAAGATTCCACAATGTTAAGGAAAATACAAAATGGAGCATATCATGCTAGATATTAGGCTGTGTTTGGTTTTGAGAACAGAACAATACAGACGAATGAATGATTTTGTTCCAACATATTTTTCCACACAAGAGCCTCTTGTCATAAATCATTTCTCCTAAATATTCAAGCTGTTGGGTAAACGTACATGGATAATTTCATGTCTAACATGATAACCATTAACTCTGATTCTGTAATCTATATCATCTTGTTTTCAGGTATGGTAGCAGCACTAACCAATGAGAGTGCAACAAGCAAATCTGTATACTTTGCACACTGCACATCAGAGATGATCTTCATTACTCACTTGTTGGCTGAAGAGCCTGAAAAGCTTGCAGGACCATTGTTGGCTGATACATATGTGACTCTCTTAAAAGGGCGTAATGCATGGTATGGTCAAATGTTAGCAAAAGGTCAACTAAGCCCTGACATGGGTGACAGCATTAGTGGCAAAGGAATGATACAGGTATATATATAGTTTTTTTCTTTTTCTCTTATCTTCTTCTTCTTCTTCTTCTTCTTCTTGTATGTATTAAAACAGTGATAAGAATTATATTCATTTCTATGTATTTGTAGGGAGTGTCTGCAGTGGAAGCATTCTTTGAGCTTCTGAGCCAATCAAGCTTGAATGTGTTGCATCCTGAAGAAAACAAGCCTGTTGCTCCTGTAGAGCTTTGCCCTATCTTGAAGACACTCTACAAAATATTGATATCGAGGTAATTTTTCTACTGTAATAATTATCTGGAGTCTCGAATATATCTTCTGTTCTGAAATATCTGTCGCTTTAAAAATTACGTATGCTTTTAGATCAATGTATTTGGATACGATCCGTGTCCAAATATTATAGAATGGATGGAGTATTTGAAAATTTCTATGCATCTTAACAATACACCAAGTCTTATTCCATTTTTTTTGTTCCAAATGCTTCTGGGGGTTGATGAATTTATCAGAGAACTATCATCACAAGCAATTCTGAAAGCTCTGAGGGATGAAAATCTGAATGATCCCAGGGAACGCATTGAGATTGCACAGAGCCATGTTTTCTACAGGCCTTCACTTCTTGGACAGCCATGATCATGTTATCCATGTGAATGTAATCATATATATAAATAGGAGTCATTTTCAAAGTGGGACACTTTGATGAGCATACATAAATGTATTATTACTATTTTCTGATGGGTTTTGTATTGCATTATTGTGTGTGTATATATCAACTATCAATATATGTGTAAACACATCTGCCATTTTAAGTAATTGTACTGATGATTTCTTAACTGAGTCAGAGTTAAAGAGGTAGTACATAGTCCTTATTATGGGATTGAGACTCGAGAAATGTGAAATTGATACTTTGGCAACTAACATTGTCCTTTAATCTGACCCAAAGAGCTAAAGAAGAAACATGTCAAAGTACCATCTTCTTTGACCCAACATGTTAAAAATAGGTGTCCCATTACAAGTGAGAGATACTTGATCCTACTTTGTACAAGTTAATTCACAATTAAACTTCAAATGGATATAAATACAAATAGAGGCAACTGCAATGGAACATAATTCTTGGAAACCCCAACTTGTTTAAGAAAAGGAAAGTAATAGTTTGTTTAAAAGTTACAAGAGAAACGACATTAACATTATGAGACTTATCATGGCAATTCTTAAGAGGCTTAATGCTAAAAGCTTTTATTGAAAAGCCAAAACTTAAAAAAAATTTCAATGTTTTTAATTTTGATTGAGATTTATCATTTTTCACCTTAACGAGTGTCCTTTAACAAAACCCTAAAATTATTTCAATGAATCAACTTTTGATTACCTAATGTATACTTATATTCTACTTAAACACATTTAGGACTTGTTTGGGTGAACTTTTAAAAAAAGATCTTTTTTCAAATTATCTTTTTTTAAAAAATCTTATAAAAAAGTAAAAGTAATTTTATGTTTGAATATCTCATATAAAAAGGTCTTTTTATTTATCAATTATGTTTGGGTATAACAGTTTTTGTTTATTTATTACATAAAAAACATCTTTTTTAAGAAAAAAAAATCTTTTAAAAAAAGATGTAAATTACAACTTCTCAAAAAAAAAAATTTTATTTTACTAGTGCTTTTACTTTTACTACTAAAAATTTACCAAACACATTAAAAAATAAAAAAAAAGATCTTTTTTCATTGAAAAAAAATCTTTTTTTAACAAAATAATAGCACCCAAATATGCACTTAATGTGTGCTTAAAAAATATTTACAACCACTGATTTTACTCTTTAATATCTATCTAATAGTCATAAATAATTAAATACCAAACACATTCTTCATGAACATCAATAAATATTTTCAGAGAAGATGCTATTACTTCTCCAGGTTGAACATGTGTTGTGGTATGGCCGCTTTATGAAGCAAACACAATCTTTGCATAGCTAGTGACTTGAGAGATAAGACAAACGTCATAGTTTCCCGTATTCAGATATATATTATATATCATCATAATAGATCTTAGCAGCACATGAATGTGATATATCTCACCAGAGTCTCAGGCCTCCTCTAAGGTCACAGACTAAACAAAGCTGCAAGGAAGAAAACCTATACTTCCTTTCATTTACAAAATACTCCTAGTATTCTATCTATAGGCTGTACAATTCACAATATCCATTTTGGTTTGCCTATTTGTTATTTCATCACTATGTCAGAACCCTATTTTCAGTTCCTGTACCAAAACCCTCCTAAAAAAAAGCAAGGCAGAAAATGGTTACCCCAATAAGCCCAATACTACAAGATTAAGTTCAGCAGTTACTGCTACTGAGCCGCTCAACTAGCTGTGCGACCAACTCTCCTTTGTTAAGCTTATAGTACTTTTTCACGTTTTTATCCTTTGCCATGGCCCTCAATTTATCCATTGTGAATTTCTTCAAAGTCTCGAGAAGAGATTCTGGGGTCTCATGGGTGGAACCAACCATTGAGTACAAAATCTGAAGATCAACCTCACCTCTGTTGTCTGTGGTAACCCCATCTGGATTTGGCTTGTCCATCTTAACATTTGAACCTTTTTTTTTCTTCTGTGACTCCGAAAATTCACTGTCGTAAGGAACAATAGCACCAAGTTCAGTTTCATATTGGTCAGCCAGTACTGCACTTCTTGTCATCTTGCTATTCAAGGAGACATTTGAACTGGTATCATCAGTGATGCTGATGCGTGTGGATTTCCGCTGCCTCTTGGTTGACACAATTAAGGATGTACTTGTGGATACTTCTGCAGGGATGGCATCTGGTTCGCCAGCAGAAGTCGTCTCAGATTCAAATCTCCTCTTTCCCTCAGTTTTAAGCTTCGAAGGGAAGCTCATATCAGACTGTGCCAAGTTCTCAAAAATTTTCGTCGTTTTAAGACCTTCTGCTAGTGGTTTCTCTTTATCTGCCAGCTGTAAGCCAGTGTACGGGGCATTTCTGGTTTGTGACTCAAGCAGTGCAATCAATGCAGAACTTTGAGCATGAGTAAGATTGGACTTTTCAATGTTAATCACTTGGGAAATTTTACCATTACCTCCTTTAAAGGGGCTCAATTCAGTATCAACAGGAAACAAGTCTCGAGGAAACACAATTTGTAGAGGATGATTTATAGGGTCCAAATCTTCAGCTGTAGCAACCTCAGGTTCTTTCTTGACGGCTTTTCGAGTTTTTGGAGCAAAATCACACAGTTTTTTCTCTAAATCAGAATTTCTACCTTTCCATTTATTTGAAGCACCAAATTTGGAATCGTTACACTTTTTCCTCCCTTTGATGCTGGTGGAAGATATAAGAGCATCTGAGCTGACATCCGTAGATTTGACAATTGCAACCTCTCTCTAAACAATTAAAGGGGTGAAAAAAAATCAAGAATAAATACTTTGTTGAAAATTAAACTTAAAAAACAACTGCTGCTAATCCAAAAGGATATATAGACTGGAAAATTGGACAAACGGGCTTCCTGTACCTTGCATTCACTGGAAGTATTTCCATTTCCCACGGGGGAAAGCTGATTGGAGATTTGACCTGTATCTGTACCAATGAGTTGGCTTCTTCCGACTTCCTCGTTATCATCTGATGTCCCTGATAATTTCATCCCATCAGAAAGTCCAGAAGAACAGTTCATACCTTCCAAATCAAGACTTGTCCCTGCAAGCAATTCCTTTAGGGGGACAAAAAACTTAATCAGGATTTATACAGGTACAGTGGCGGGGTAAGTACAACAAAGAAACCCAATTCTAGGAGTTCAAGGAACATCATTTAAGAATGATTAATCTAAGTGGATATAAATAATCCTCACCATAACAGGTTTAAATGGAGTTTGCCTCAAATAAATCAAGCATAAAACAGGTTTATGAGCTTTGATTTTCATGAAAGTGCAAAATGGAAACAAAACAAGACAGATTGATTTGCATGCTAATATAAAAACAGTACGTTCTTTTTTCAAAAATATAGCAATTGAACTTTTTCAACCTCAACCATATCAGCAATGTCAACGATTTCAGCACCATCCCGTCTCTTTTGTTGCATCTCTGACAGTTCTGATGAGTTTCTAGACTTTTCCGAAGTTCCACAGAGTTGTTTACTTTCCTCGTGTTCTTTAGATTCTTCTTGCTCTTTCTTTTCCTCCTTTATCACTATATTCGAATTAATTTGGCTAGACTCTTTATCTAGTGCACACTTAGTAGCATTCATAATTGGATTCAAGCTGTTTGCACCTACTAGCTGCTTCAAATTAAAGACATAAAACTCATATCAGGTAAGTGTGATACCAAAAAGAGTCAACAGTTAGAGACCATGTTTATGTCGAACTATACTACGATAGGATGCTTTAGTGTAACCACGGAGACAGACAAATCTATGTGCTAAACAAACAGAAAGTAAGGGATAAACAGAGATATTTGAATTTTGAACATAATCACCAGCACTTGCAACACAGTAATGCACCCTTAAAATAGAAGATAAAAATTAAAGTAATATTATGTGCCATAGTATAATAGACTAATAAATCTTAATCTTTTTAGGACATAGTAAGTGATTCATAATTCTTGGTAGCTATGGTCATATACTTCGATAAGCTACATTTCCATACTAATAAATCAGTATAGCAATGATTTCAAAAGGAACAGAAAAATATCACATTTTGTAAACTTGGAAAAAGGAAGGGAATTCAAATGTCAAACCTGGCTGTTTTCATCTTGACAATGATCCCTTTGTAAAGCCTTCACTATCTCATGAAGTGTCTCAGCAGGCTTACTGTGTAATAGCAGCCCTGTCTCTATTTCATCAGCATGATCTTTCTTCAAAGCACTAATTGCAACATCCAGCCAATTGATTCTTTCGGTCAAAGCACTGCAACATATTTCAGGCCATTTCTCATGCTCAGCGCAGGCCAATTCATTTTGAAGGGACGATAGATCCTTTTCAAGTTCCTTGATTTCGGTATCTGCCTTGGTGATCAAAATCCTTAAAACCTGAACACAGTACTCCTCATTCAAGGCATCTTCCTCTATCACATCTACAAATTCAATAAAGATATAAAGTAAATCAATACAGTAACAGTGATGCAAACAAAGAAGACTGGATAAATGCAGGATAAAGTAAGATTGAAAGAATACCAGGGTCACAGCCAAAGAAGAAGCCATATGGCCACTCAGGATGATCAGAGTAATTATCTTTGCAGGAAACTGAAACAAATAAATTATGTACAAAAGCAAAAACATCATCCAAAAGGAAGCAAAGAGAAAAGGGGCAAATTTCATGCAACCCAGTAAATTTAACTGTACATAGCAACATTGAGCATACAGAAATTAATTACAGAGAGATGATAATGAGAGAAAACAAGAAACCTTGGTCGTATGAAGAACCCCAGAGATCCCAAGCCATGAATTGAGGCTATATCCTGAAACGAAAGCACAAAATGGTGACAAAAAACATCAAAGGTGGCTCAACAAATGACAAAAATGGTAGTCCTAGTACTGTTAACATAAACAAGCAATGCATTCATTTCTTTCAAAACCGACATAAATGCCGAATGCTGAAAGAGGGAAAAAGGTTGCAAAACAAAAGAATGTCGGCTTCTTTCAAAAAGATGAATAAAAAGGTCAAAGGAAGTGGAAAGAGGAATTACAAACTAAAAAGTGATGACTGAAGTAAGAGGAAGAAGAAAATATCATCAAAATGGAGAACAGCAAAAACCCTACAGCAAGTTACAATAAGAAGATCACTTCCAACAACAACAGCAGCAATAAACTTCAATTTCGATTGAGAAGAGGAATTACTGCGCACCACCTTGGATATCGACAGCTAATTAAATGTGGCATCAAGAACGATCGTCACATCAAACAATCATGTCAACCCGTAACCCTATTAACCCAACGCTATCAATAAATGCATCCCCAAAAGAAAACAAAAATGAACAAAAACAGAAAAGAAACCCACGCAGCAACTTCACAAGCTCACTCACACACTCAGAAAGGGGGAAAATGAGTAGGACAACAGTAACACAGTAAAAAATGATCCGCTTCTTTTCGAATTAATGCGAGAAATGAAGTACATTTTCATTCCCGGGAAGGAAGCGAAGAAAACAGTGATTATTATAGTGGTCACTTACTTAGAACTGATGTAGCTGAAAAAAGGGGGGAATGTTAGTGTCTAGGGTTTCGGGGGAGTATGGGTTTTGGGATTCAGAGCCGAAGAAGAAGGAGAAGTAGGAGGAAAAGGAGAGTGAAGAGAGAAGAGATGGTGCGATTTTTCTGAGTGTGATTTTTTGCTTGTGCAGCAAAAAAGGCTGCCATTGAAAGCGACGAGCTTCGTCGCAGTGAGATATCAGAAACGAACGAGTGTGTGAGAAAATGAATAGGCGGTGGCCGGTTCCGATATTCCGTTGATTCTCCAGGGGTACTATCGTAAATTCGTATGATGTGACGTGGGGAAGTGGGACCCGCTTTTCAATGAGTTGTTAGCCGTCGGATTGTGATTCAGGTGGTTCTTTCTTGTTTTATCGGCGAATCGGTCGATGATGTAAGATGGGGCCCACTATTCCATGACCATAATATAGTCCCCAGTCCAGACTAATAATGTTTATATTTATATTTTTTGTATTAATAGAAAATAAATAAACATGCCATTGCATTGATATACAGAAATGTTTACGTTTTCAATGCATGGATTGCAGTGACTAATTATTACCACCTTGAGATTGTAAAATGAATAAATTTTGCGAATACATTTTGTGTCTCTTTTGTATACATATTTGCCAGCTATATTTTGTTTGACTAATACACATGCATGAAGAATTAATTTGAGTCGGTGGAGTGTTCAATTGAGTGGTTTGTTTAAATTAGTATTGAATGTTTGAATTTTGTTTTATATGTAGTAATTTATTAACTAATTGTCAATCTTTAAATGAAAATTTAGATTTACAATAAATAAGTTCTTGATCTGCATGCGGCAGAGACGACGATAGTTTAGAGGGAGGAGAGCAAGAAATGAGGAGGGAGGGGAAAGAAAGGGAGGAAGAATAGGATTATAGGGAAGTAGTGACAGTGGGGACTATGAAATTAAATTCAGGATAATTTTTGGGAAAAAATTGTTATAATTATTGTCTATGTCCTAAAATTTGTGTACCAATTTTTTGGGTAGGACATAAATTTTGTGTTTTTAAGTGCCTTTATGTCATTCCACGTTTATAAAAATTTTATGTCCAATCAAAATAAATAATAAACGTGTGTGACTGTATCAATGCTTTTGATAGACGTTGACGTCCACCAAACACAACTTATTAGAATGACAAAATCCAAAAAATTCAATGAAATTTTTATAGAATGATAGGTTTACTTTAAGCTTACATTAAGAACAACAAATTTTTATATAATTCAATTAAAAGTTTTCTATGAGCTCGTTGAAAAAAAATAAAGAAATTTGAAGTTGAAAAATCGATTTATTCATTGATTTATGGAGAATTTTTTTTTCAGTTTTAACTAGATCTCTCTTAAATCTATTTGCTTACATACAAGTGAGAGTTAAGGATTGATTCTTGATTATTATTTTTATGGTGCAGATTTAAAAAATAAAAAAAATATATTATTTTTTATTTATGAATATGTAGAATAATAATAAAATTATCTATAAAAGAATAAAATTAATTTTATATTTATTAAAGATCATTTTTATCTGACAAATCAAATATTAAATTTTGAATTAACTTCGTTAAAAATAACTCAATTTTAAAACTAACCTTGTTATTTTTATCTCCATGACAAAATCACAGTGAGAAATCTTAAATAACGAGAAAACTTCAAAAAAGAAAAAATAAATAAAAATAAAGAGAGAGAAAGAGCGAGCAAACAACGGAGGGACACAAGAGCAGCAGCAAGCAAAGCTTCATTGGGAGTCATGGTTTCATATCACTTGAAGAGCACAATTAGGTGTTAGTTTAGATTGGTTTTTTTTTTAATTAAAAAAATCTTTTTTTTTTGAGTTAATGGGTATTGGATTGGATATGTTCAAAATTTTGATTTGATATTCACTTAATTGTCGGATCTAATATCCACATTTTTTAAAATTTGATTCGATCCGCACATTTAGAAGCTAGATTGCGGATATATCCACACAAAAAACACACACAAATTTTAAAAGTTTATTTTTATTAAGAAAATATCAATAAAATTTAGTTTTATATTCTTTTTAAATATCTTTACTCTTAAAATGATATTAAACATGTTTTTTTTTAAATAATAAATTAAAAGAATAAAGTACTAAATTGATCTCCTACGTTTAGACGTAATCCTGTTTTGATCTTTAAGATTTAAAGTGTTTTATTTGAATCCAAAAAAGTTTCATTTAGTTTCAATGTAGTCCCATCCTGAGGTCAAAGTTAGATAATTAACGGAATGTGCTACGTGACAGCAGTACAAGAACAAGGACGATAATCTAGAGAACAAGTACAAGCTCTAGAGGTACAAAATCAACAATAAATGCATCAATACATTTATTTATTATTCTCCTTGATTCTATAGAAAATATTTCATTTAAATTATAACGAGAATAATAAATAAATGTACTAATTCATCTATTGTTGATTTTATGCTTTTGAAACTTGTACTTGTTCTCTAAGGTTGAGTTTGTTTACAAGCACAAGACACTGAGACAAAGACACGGATACAGAATCGTGTTTGACAGATGAGATATGGACAGAAATATTATGTTCAGAGACACTGAATTAGTGTATTTTGTATCTATCTTGATAGGAAATATACTAAAATATTAACGAGAGACACAATTTATTTTTTATTTTTTCTTTTATTATTTTTGTTAAATTTTTATAATTATAATTTTTATTATTATATTTTTCTTTTAAAAATTTTGAATGAAAACAAAATGAGAATAAATTGAACTTTCATAATTTGTTTTAGTTTATTACCAAACAAAATATAAGAATACTAATTTTTGTTGTCTCTCTCCTTTGTGTTTTGTTTTCAGTGTTTTGTCTTGTCTTGTTCCCAAAACCAAACACAGCCTAAATTATCGACCTTGTTCTTGTACTGCCCTCAAGTAAGACATTCCATTAATTATTTAACTTTGACTTCAGGATGAGACTATATTGAAGTTAAATGAAAATTTTTTGGATTCGAATAAAACAGTGTTGAGTTAAGAAATTAATTAATAAAATTGATGATGACAAACATTTGATTAGTGGACTAATCACCCAATTAGTTTTGATTATTGTTAATAAGTGATGCAGGCCAAAAACAAGTCTTGCAGCAGACCAACATCAAACAAAAGATATATGCTAATGGGCTGAATGGTAAGTGAAAAATAAAGACAAGCCCAAGTCATTCATCTCAAATAAAATTCATCAAAGAAGCAAAGCAAGGCACCAACGGGCTGAAGTAGAGAAAAACCCGATCCAAGCCCGAAATTGATTTTCAATTTCCCACCATCTTGCCTTACCAGAAGCAACGTTCCTCTCCTCTCTAATCAAGTCACATCAAGGCTTCAGAAAAGTAAGAAAGAGAAAGAGAAAAAGCTTCCTCCCTAAGCTAGTAACCAAAGAAGCAAGAGAGAGAAAGTTTAAGTTTGAAGCACAGAAGCTAAAACAAAAAATCCAAACCAAATCAAGCTTAGGTTAAAGGTAATCAATCTCATCTTGCATGCATCAGATCTTCTTCTCTTCTCCTAACTCTCTGCTCTATCCGAAAATGGCATTCAAAGAAAAATTGTTCTCTGCCCTATTCTGCTTCACATCTACGGTCACAAGTGATACTTGGGGACCAAGTAGTTTTTCAATGGCTAAGATCAAGTTGACCATGAGAAGATTTCTATGGTTACTGCTTTGTGACTTTCGGTCAAGATGAAGAAGTCAGAAGCAAAGTTTCTACTCTAAGGTTTAACGAGAAAAAGTGATTCTGTGGGTTGGTGAAGCTCAAGGCTCAAGGTGTTGACCTTGGAAGAAGAACCCAGCAACATGCAAGAAGAATAAAAGAAGACTTCTTGCTCATTCAGAAAGCAAGGAGAGAAAACCAGAGTTTGTGAGTTGAGTTCTATAAAGTTCCTCTACTTGGATAATGCTCTCTTTCAAAGAAGCATTCGGCCAACACTGAAGAACTGCATCTGAGGTTTGCTAATCTGGTTTTGCACATAGCAAAGAGGCTGCTGATGAAGTCAATCTCCTTCATGCTTTACTGATTGTAATGTACTTTTCCAAGTTTATCTTTCTGTAATTTCTTGTGAGAAAAGGCATTGTGAGAAAGCTCAAGTAAAAGCCATGAGTGGAAAAAGGTTGAGTGATACACTTGAGAGAAAAGCCTAGAGTTATTTTTCTGATTTCTTTAAGTTGGCTAAGTGTCTTGTATCTTGTACCTGTTTAGTATCCCTTTCTTAGTTGGGTTAGCACTAAGAGTGAATAGTTAGGCGTTAGCATAGCCAATGTCAAGTTAGGATAGAACTTGAGTGTGAAATTGGTGTATGTAATTCTGTTAACTATAGTGAAATTCTTCCATAATTGTGGAGGAGACTGGATGTAGGTTGCATAACACAAGGCAACCGAACCAGGATACTTGCTGGTGTTAGCTTTTCTTTTATCTACTGTGTTCTGTTTTCTGATAATCATGAGACAAAAATAAATTGTCTCATAAATTTTTGCTGCTGAGTTTAAACAGAATCAGAATTGCAAATCTGTTTTAAAAGGGTAATAACAGCAACTTAAAAGGAAGGCATAGATTCAACCCCTTTCTCTAAGCCTACCACAACCTTCAATTGGTATCAGGAGCTGAGGTCTCAAGAATCAAGCTTAACCGCTTGGAGCAAAGATCCAATGGCAAACAACTTTGGCACAACCACAGTTGCTTACACCCTCACTGAAGGCCAGTCAAACAACCGGCAACCTTTCTTCAACGGGAAGAACTACTCCTACTGGAAAGAAAGGATAAGGATCTTCATCCAATCCATTGACTACAACATATGAAAGATCGTTGTAAGCGGTCCAAAGATCCCAACAAAAACAAGTGATGATGGAGTGGTGACTCCAAAAGAAGAAGCTGAATGGAATGAAGATGATAAGAAGAAGATAGAGCTGGATGCTAAAGCAATCAACTTTCTTCACTGTGCTATCAGCTTTGAAGAGTACCGAAAAGTGTCTAGATGCAAGACAGCCAAAGAAATCTGGGAAAAACTCCAGGTTACACACGAAGGCACCAAACAAGTAAAAGAAACGAGGATTGATATGCTGCAAAAAGAGTACGAGATGTTTAGCATGAAGGATGGAGAAAGCATTGATGAAGCGTTTGAGAGTTTCTCAATCATAATCAACAACCTTAATGCTATGGGTACAAACTATGCAGAACAAACCTTGGTGAGAAAACTCCTTAGAAGCCTCATAAAAGAGTGGGAAAACACTGCCACTGTCCTAACCGAGAGTAACAACATAAGTCCCATAACCTATGATGAGCTAAGAGGAAAACTCCTTGCCTATGAAGCCACACACACAAACACAGACTCAAAGAAAAAGAGAATAGCCCTCAAGTCACAAATAGAACCAAAAGAGAGTGAGTCTAGTGATGGTATTTCAGATGACGAGCTTTTATTTTTTGCTAGGAGATTTAGAAGGATGATGAAGAGCAAGGGCAAATACAAGGGTTCAAGTTCAAAGGAGCACAAGATAGACTTGAGCAAGGTGACGTGTCATCATTGCAAGGAGGCTGGACACTTCAAGTCAAATTGTCCAAAGCTCAAAAAGGAGGACAAAGGAAAGAAGAAAAGGAAGAGAGTACTCATGGCAGCTTGGGAGGATCTTGAGAATGACTCAAATGAAGAAGAAGAATCTGAAGGAGATGACAAAGACTGCTTCATGGCTGGAAACAACAATCTTGATGAGGTAAACTATTATGATTTGACCATTGAGGACTTGCATGCTATTATTGACGATCTCACTTTAAACACATCAAAATTGCTTGCTAAATACAATGAATGCAGATCTGAAAGAGATGTGTTAAGAGTTGAAAATAATTTCTTAAAAGAAAAAGTGAAGGAAACTGAATGTGCATTGGATATCATTGAAGAAAACAGATTGGACAAATTGCTGAAAATGAAAGATTAAATGACAAGATTAAAAGGCTGAATGGTGACTTAGCAAAATTTGCTCAAGGTTCCAAAAAATTGGACAAATTACTTGCAAGTCAAAGACCATTGTTTGAAAAATCTGGTTTAGGCTACATAGCCAAGGAAGATGCATTTTCTAATACTTCCTCTATAAAATTTGTGGCTTCTTCATCAGATACCAAATCCATACCAAGCAAATCAGGTATCGGATATATTTCAACTTCTGAAGAAAAATTTGATGAAGCAAACACAAGTGAAATTGAACCTTCACCAAGAACTGGTCCGAGTCTAAACCGTCCAGGTTTGGGTTACATTTCAAAAAATGATGATGCTTTCAAGAAACCAATATTTTACAACAAAACCTCATTTTCGAAAGGTAAAAATATTCAAAAAAATTATGGTGAAAACATTTTTGCAAAGAGGAATAATTATAACAAAAATCAGTTTGTCAAAAGAAATGCATCTCCTCCAAAAATCAGAAAATTCCAACCATTTAATCATTTCAAGCAATATAACTCACCTCAATTTCAGTGGCACACATCAGAAAGTCATTGTGTTAATTGCAAGAAATTTGGTCACTCATATGCACAATGCTTCATTGAAAAAAGAGTTGTTGGAAACAAAGTTTACAATATTGTTTGTGATTTCAATGCACTTGGGCAACCAAGATGGATTAACTTCAAAGGATCCAAATTAATTTGGATACCTAAGGCTACTTGAAACTCATCATGCAGATTTGCCTAGCATCCAAGAACAAAAAGGACATGTGGTACATGGATATTGGATGTTCAAGGCACATGACTGGAAGGTCAACCTACTTCATCAAACTAAATAAGTATGATGGAGGTTTTGTGACCTTTGGAGATGATGGTAAAGGTAAAATCATTGCTGTTGGAAAAGTAGGTAATGAGCAATCTACTTTCATTGATGATGTGCTTTTGGTATGTGGTTTAAAGCACAATCTTTTGAGTATAAGTCAGCTGTGTGATTTAGGATATTTAGTTGTTTTCAAAAGGCTTGAATGCTGTGTTGTCAATGAAAAGACAAATGAAGTGATGTTTGTTGCCAAGCGTTTCAATAATATGTATGGACTTACTCTTGATGAACTAAAGGATCAAAATGTAGCTTGTCTTCACTCTAAAGAATCTGAAAAGTGGTTATGGCACAAGAGATTGGGCCATGCAAGTATGTTTCAAATAAACAAACTTGTAAAGAAAGAATTAGTAAGAGGTCTCCCTTTGATAAAGTTTGACAAAGACATCACTTGTGATGCTTGCCAAATGGGAAAACAAACAAAAAGTTCTTTTAAACCAAAGGAAGACATATCTACTAAAAGACCACTTGAGTTGCTACACATTGATTTATTTGGTCCAACAAGAACTCAAAGCCTAGGTGGTAAACATTATGGTTTAGTAATTGTGGATGACTATACTAGGTTTGGTTGGGTTTTATTTCTTGCACACAAAAATGAAACTTTTTTAGCCTTTGAACCTTTTTGCAGGAAACTTCAAAATGAAAAGGATTTAAAAATATATTCTATAAGAAGTGATCATGGAACTGAATTTGAAAATAATTTGTTTGAATCCTTTTGTGAGGAATTTGGAATATCTCACAACTTCTCTTGTCCAAGAACACCACAACAAAATGGTGTTGTGGAAAGAAGAAATAGAAGCATACAAGAGATGACAAGAGCTATGCTTTGTGAGAGTAATGTTCCAAAATTCCTTTGGGCTGAAGCGGTCAATACGGCTTGCCATATTTTGAATAGAACAATCATAAGGAAATTTTTGAAGAAAATCCCTTATGAACTTTGGAAAGGCTACCCACCAAACTTAGATTACTTGCACATCTTTGGATGCAAATGTTTTGTTTTAAATAACAAAGAAAATATGGGTAAATTTGATCCAAAGGCTTATGAGTGTTTGTTTGTAGGATATTCCACAACTAGTAAAGCATATAGAGTTTATCATCAAGATGCTAGAATTATTGAGGAGTCCATACATGTTACATTTTGTGATACTAACTTGGTGCAAAGCATTTTGGAAGATTATGATGCAGGAGATCAAGCTCAAAAGGAGGATGAAACCGCTCAAAATCATGGAAAAGAAAATTCTGGACGAACTGAACCAGAAACTGCAAATGCTGAAAATTCAAGAGACAATTCCATTTTGTCTCATGAATCTGAAAGAAATCCTGCGGCCAGCAGCGCCCAGAATCCATTGGTGACTGAATCTGCCTCCAAGTCCACCAGACCTCGTGAGTGGAGATTCTTGAAGAATTATCCTGAGAAATTTGTCATTGGGGACATCTCTCATGGAGTGCAAACAAGGTCTTCCACTAGAAAGGCCAATGAAGGATCCAACATTGCCCTTTTATCACAAATAGAGCCTCAAAACGTCAAGGAAGCACTTAGTGATCCTTCTTGGGTTAAAGCTATGGAAGATGAGCTTCTTGAGTTTGAAAAGAACCAAGTATGGACTTTGGTTCCAAGGCCAAGTGAAAAGAAAGTGACCGGTACCAAGTGGATATTTCGGAACAAGTTGGGAGAAGATGGTAGCATTACAAGAAACAAGGCAAGGCTAGTAGCTCAAGGATATGACCAAGAAGAAGGAATAGACTTTGATAAATCCTTCGCTCTGTTGCCCGAATGGAAGCCATAAGACTTCTCTTAGCTTATGCTGCATTTTGTGGTTTTAAATTATATCAAATGGATGTGAAATGTGCATTTTTGAATGGTGTGATAGATAGAGAAGTGTATGTGGAGCAGCCTCCTGGTTTTGAAAATAAAGAACATTCTAATCATGTTTTCAAATTGTCTAAAGCTCTCTATGGTTTAAGACAAGTTCCTAGAGCTTGGTATGAGAAACTTAGCTCTTTTCTTTTGAAAAATGGTTTTCAAAGAGGCACCACTGACACAACTCTATTCATCAAGAACTCTAATGATTCTTTTATTCTAGTTCAAATATATGTTGATGACATTATTTTTGGATTAGCAAATGAATCCCTTTGTTCTGAATTTGGAAAACTCATGACAAGTGAATTTGATATGAGTATGATGGGTGAACTAAATTTTTTCCTTGGGCTGCAAATTAAACAAACTGAAAAAGGTATTTTCATTCATCAAGAAAAGTATGCCAAGGAATTAGTTAAGAAATTTGGTATGAAAAATGACAAACCCATGGGAACACCCATGCATCCTAGTTCTAAATTAGATAAAGGAGAAGCTAAGAAAGATGTTGATGAGACTAGGTATAGAGGAATGATTGGCTCTCTTATGTACTTAACTTCCTCTAGACCCGATATTGTGCAAAGTGTTGGATTGTGTTCTAGGTTCCAATCCAAACCTAAAGAGTCACATCTTTCTGCAGTTCAAAGGATCATTAGATATGTTCATGGCACATCCAACTTTGGTCTATGGTATCCTAAGATTGATGATTTTTCTACAGTTGGTTATTGTGATGCAGATTTTACTGGTGATAGAGTTGATAAAAGGAGCACTTCTAGTTTATGTTGCTTCCTTGGAAAGTCCTTAAATGTTTGGGCAAGTAAGAAGCAACCAACAGTGGCCTTATCCACTGCAGAGGCTGAGTATATAGCTGCTTCTTCTTGTTGTTCTCAGCTTTTATGGTTAAAAACACAGCTTGCTAATTACAAATTAAAGGCTGAAAATATTCCCTTGATGTGTGATAATATGAGTGCCATTAATATTTTTAAAAATCCAGTTTTGCACTCAAGGACGAAGCATATTGAAGTGAAATTTCACTCAATAAGAGAACATGTCCAAAAGGGGGATATTAGTATTCAATTTGTTAAATCTGAGGAGCAATTAGCAGATATTTTTACAAAACCATTAGCTGAAGATAGATTTTGTATGCTTAGGACTTGTCTAGGAATTTTGAGTTATGATTCTTTATTTGAAAACTACTGATGTATTTGCTGGAGATTTTTGTCTCATAAACAGGTATGAGACAATTCTGGGCAGGTGATGAACGTCTCTATCAAGCCAGCGTGTTCTGGGCTTGTTTCAAATGAAAGATAATCTGGGCCAACCTCAAAATCAGATCTAGAGTAGTCCATTGTGTTTCCTTAAATCCAACTATCTCTGGGCCTATATGTGAATGTTACATTTTTTGGGTTGATGGGCTATGTGTTTATTTTTAATAATTTTCATTTAATATTTATAATCCAAAAAGATTTTTAGGTTTATTTTTTTACTTTTCAAAATTTAAGATTCATTTCCTGTTTTATTTTCAAATCAAATCAAATCTTAAATTTATGAGGTTAGGTCTTTTCATGTCATTTCAAAAGTGATGCAGTTGCATGGTTTTGGAAAACCACTTTTGGGTACGGTTACCAACACTCCCTCTCTTCCCTCCATAACTTCTCCTCAAACCCTTCGGTTTCTTCCCTCTCACTCCATTATCTCTCTTCCATCAAAAGCTTCAATTTAACCAAAATGGGAAAGAAAGTCATTGCTAAAAGAGCACCGCGTGAGAAAATCCATAAACTTCCAGGATATCCAAGACCATCAACTCGTTCTCAAGACACCACTTTAACTCCTTCACCTTCTCCTCCTACCTCTCCTCCTCGCACAGTTCCCATGGCGCGAACCAAGACCACTCCAAGGTACCCTGCTCCTGCCAAACCGACACCACCACCTAAGGCAACGCCATCCAAACCAAGTTCCTCAAAACCTAGTTCGTCCAAGGGTAAGCGTCCTGTCGTTGAAGAACCTGTTCCTAAGACAACAAAACCTAAGTCAAGGTTTGTTCCTGTGCGTTCACAAAGAGGTAACCCTCATTGCCCTCTCAAATCTGTTAGAGAACCAGACATTATCCTTTTGCTCACAAATCACACTTCATGACATCTCACTCAGATTATAACCCCCATCATTTCAAATCTGCCATGAACCATGATTTTTATGAGGGAGTTATTCAGTATCGTACTCTATGTCCCTCTTTTCTTGCTGATTTACCAGATTTGAAAAAGAAAGGTTTTCCTTTTGTTGAAAATTTGGAATTTTTAGACTGGAATCACCTTTTCAAAATAAAAAAAAACCTGTATATCCTCAGTTAGTCAAAGAATTTTATGCAAACATGACTTATCATGAAGGAAGTGTGCATTCTTATGTTAAGGACAGAGATATTATATTGAATAATGAAACTATCAGTGAATCCTTGAAGTACACTGATGTTAGGCCGTGTGCTTATACATCTGTGAAGTGGGATGAAGGTGTTGGTATCTCTTACCATGATGCTCTGGCTCACATTTGTGAACATGTGTCCTTAATTGATGGCATCACACCCACTCACAAAGCCCTCGGATATGAACGTGCTCAGTTGCACCGTATTGTCAACCACATTTTAATTCCTCAAAGCGGTTCATATCAAAGGGTTTCTTACACGAACACACTTGTTTTATATGCCCTAATCACTAAAACAGAAATATCTTTTGCCTATTTGATGGCTAGATACATGTTTGATTCTGTTAGAAGTGTGAAAGATAAAGCACTACCTTATGGCATGTTTTTGACTTGCATATTTGAGACTTTTGGTGTTGACCTGTCAAATGAGGCTTATGAAAATAAACATTCATACCTAAAAGGGGGTGATTCAGTGAAACAGCAAAAAGGACCAACTCAATCTGAGAGAGTGGTTCTAGATGATGATGATGAAGAGTACATCCCAGATGAATCTCCTCCTCCTTCCACTGAGGGTACATCCATTTCCACTGGGAAGAAATCTGCTCTGCTAAATGTGGTCAAGGATGTTGCTCAAGAGTTTGTTTCCCAATCAAATCACTTAATTGCCATGAGCAAGGAATAAAGGAAGCTAGCTAGCAAGCATGAGAACTTCCTGAAGAAATCAAGAGATAGGGTGGCTGTGCTCATGACCTTCATTGATAACCTTAATAATGATGAAGACATTGCCACTGATGTTGAAGAGGAAGCTGCTTCGGAGGGGGATGGTTCTGATGCCTAGAATTTGTCTCATGAAAACTATTGATGCTGCTCTATTTTCTGTCTCATAAACTCTGTTTTCTTTTGCTACTATTGGCCTTATTTCTGTTGTCTTGGATGGCTGTATAAACTTTGGATACTGCTGCACTTTTGGTAGTTTAGTTAGTAATTTAGACTGTGCACTGATCTTTCTTGCAGGGTTTATAGTGATGTTTTTGTGGATCTTGCTGATTATCAACCCTTGATGACAAAAATGGGAGTAATAGGAGCAATAGCTGGAATGCTAGTCTGACTTATTCTGACTAAAGTTGCCTTTGATTACTGTCTTTTGTGGACTTTGTTTGACTGCTGCAGACTTTAATAAGCTTGATTTGCAAATGTTTGCAAATATTGTGAACTGTTGTTGGAAACTTGCTTTATGATATGTTGCTATCTTGACCCTGACCCTGATGTGGTAAAGCTCTATTTTGGCCATTAAAACTATCACTGTTTTACTACATTTTTTATTGGTACTTTGGTTCCATATAAGCATATGTAAACAGGAAAGAAGAGAAGAGCATAAATCCAGGGGGAGCTAATCTTGAAAAGGAAAGGGGGAGCAACACTAAAGCAAGAAACATCAAAGGGAAGTTTTCTAAACTTTACCAAAATCTTAATTCCTTTGATCAATGCTTAATTATGTTTGTCATCAAGGGGGAGATTGTGAGTTAAGAAATTAATTAATAAAATTGATGATGACAAATATTTGATTAGTGGACTAATCACCCAATTAGTTTTGATTATTGTTAATAAGTGATGCAGGCCAAAAACAAGTCTTACAGCAGCCCAACATCAAACAAAAGATATATGCCAATGGGCTGAATGGTAAGTGAAAAATAAAGACAAGCCCAAGTCATTCATCTCAAACAAAATTCATCAAAGAAGCAAAGCAAGGCACCAACGGGCTAAAGTAGAGAAGAACCCGATCCAAGCCCGAAATTGATTTTCAATTTCCCACCATCTTGCCTTACCAGAAGCAACGTTCCTCTCCTCTCTAATCAAGTCACATCAAGGCTTCAGAAAAGTAAGAAAGAGAAAGAGAAAAAGCTTCCTCCCTAAGCTAGTAACCAAAGAAGCAAGAGAGAGAAAGTTTAAGTTTGAAGCACAGAAGCTAAAACAGAAAATCCAAACCAAATCAAGCTTAGGTTAAAGGTAATCAATCTCATCTTGCATGCATCAGATCTTCTTCTCTTCTCCCAACTCTCTGCTCTATTCAAAAATGGCATTCAAGGAAAAATTGTTCTCTGCCCTATTCTGCTTCACATCTACGGTCACAAGTGATACTTGGGGACCAAGTAGTTTTTCAATGGCTAAGATCAAGTTGACCATGAGAAGATTTCTATGGTTACTGCTTTGTGACTTTCAGTCAAGATGAAGAAGTCAGAAGCAAAGTTTCTACTCTAAGGTTTAACGAGAAAAAGTGATTCTGTGGGTTGGTGAAACTCAAGGCTCAAGGTGTTGACCTTGGAAGAAGAACCCAGCAACATGCAAGGAGAATAAAAGAAGACTTCTTGCTCATTCAGAAAGCAAGGAGAGAAAACCAGAGTTTGTGAGTTGAGTTCTGTAAAGTTCCTCTACTTGGATAATGCTCTCTTTCAAAGAAGCATTCGGCCAACACTGAAGAACTGCATCTGAGGTTTGCAAATCTGGTTTTGCACATAGCAAAGAGGCTGCTGATGAAGTCAATCTCATTCATGCTTTACTGATTGTAATGTACTTTTCCAAGTTTATCTTTCTGTAATTTCTTGTGAGAAAAGGCATTGTGAGAAAGCTCAAGTAAAAGCCATGAGTGAAAAAAGACTGAGTGATACACTTGAGAGAAAAACCTAGAGTTATTTTTCTGATTTCTTTAGGTTGGCTAAGTGTCTTATATCTTGTACCTGTTTGGTATCCCTTTCTTAGTTGGGTTAGCACTAAGAGTGAATAGTTAGGCGTTAGCATAGCCAATGTCAAGTTAGGATAGAACTTGAGTGTGAAATTGGTGTATGTAATTCTGTTAACTATAGTGAAATTCTTCCATAATTGTGGAGGAGACTGGATGTAGGTTGCATAACACAAGGCAACCGAACCAGGATACTTGCTGGTGTTAGCTTTTCTTTTCTCTACTGTGTTCTGTTTTCTGATAATCATGAGACAAAAATAAATTGTCTCATAAATTTCCGCTGCTGAGTTCAAACAGAATCAGAATTGCAAATCTGTTTTAAAAGGGTAATAACAACAACTTAAAAGGAAGGCATAGATTCAAATCCCATTCTCTAAGCCTACCACAACCTTCAAACAGGATTATGGTCAAATATAGGGGATCAATTTAGTACTCTGCCCTAAATTAAAATAATACAATATATATGATAATTATTAGTTAAAATAAAATATAAAAATTATTTATTTATTTCTTTATTTTTGCAGATACGTGGATATGCGGATACATACACAAAATCCGCGATTCGATCCTATTAGTGTGTAGATCCGATCCGATCCAAAAGCCTTGCAGATCGGATCCATATCCGTAATTTTTAGATCGGATCCGATCCATGAACACTCCTACTTTTCTTAAGAAATAAAGTACTTTTATTCAAGAGGTAAATACCAAATCGATACCCGAAAGATTCTGACGCTGACAAAATGGTACCTGACTTTTGTTATTAACAAAATAGTCCCTAAAAGATTTTAAAAATTGACAAGCGTGTCCCCGAGCTCATCGGAGCAAATCTCCGACAAACACAATGCTGACATGGCCACTGTATTTTGGTGACATGGCAAACCACCCCCCAAACCCTAAGGCCTCCCTCCCCAACGCAGACTCCCCCTCCATCTCCCTCCCCGTCGTAGCCCTCCCCTACCCAGCGCAGCCCCCTCCCTTCCCCCTCCATCCCCATCGCAGCCCCCCAACACACTCCCCCTTCCCTTTCTCTCCCCATCGCAGCCCCCTTCCCTTTTCCTCTCCATCGCTGCCCCCTTCCCTCTCCCTCCCATCGCAGATCATATAAAGGCATAGATAGAAGCATGCACAACATAACACAATATCACAATTCAAATTACAATCTATCAATATCATTTGTGTTTCTTTCTAAATGTATTACACTATTCCATCAATTACATTAAAAAAAGAAGAAAAAGAAAAAATTCACCTACAAACTCCCTAAATTTCTTACCAAGATGATCATGTAAATCACTCTTATCAATCCATTGGTGACGGAAACTCTTGCAAACAGTAAAAAACGTTCTACACCAACAATCCCACCAAATTTACAATGACCAACACATCCACAATAACCTGAAAAATTGCATAAACGAGTTCCGTGTATCAATTGCTATAATAAGCAAAACCAAGAAAATCACGAAGACAAAGTTACAGATGAACATCAAAAGCATGACCCAGAGGTAAATGATGAACAAATGCTTGAAGTTTGGGGATTGCAGAGATGGTGGAGGAAAAGGAGAGAGCCTTGTTAGTGTAGAGGAAAGCGACGGTAAAGACGGCGGCGGCGGTGGTGAGGAGAGAGAAGGCGAAGAGGAAGAAAAGGTGACAGATTTCTAGGATGTTCAGAAATTGTAGCTCCTCTAGTGCTAGATCTATTATTCCTTCTTCTTCTTCTTCTTCTTCTTCTTCTTCTTCTTCTTCTTCTTCTCAGATTCTCATTCTGTTCTTCTCTGATCTGAGAGAGAGAGAATCGAAAGTTTTGGTTTGTAGTTGCTTTGAAAGGATGGAATTTTAAGATATTAGATTATTGTTCTTTTTTATTGCAGAAATGAGATGAGATGATATGAAAGGGAGGGAGAGGGAAGGGGGCTGCGATGGGGAGGGAAAGGAAGAGGGAAAGGGAAAGGGGGCTACGACGAGGGAGGGGGGATTAAGGTTTGGAACAATATTTTTAATTACAAATTCCAACTCAAAATAAACCTCTCTTGTCAGTAAAAACTAGTGAACACGTAAGCATCTTACTCGCCGGAGCCATGGTCTGGCAAGCACGAGGACACGCTTGGTAAATTTTTAAAATATTCAGGTACCATTTTGTTAATAACAATAGTCAGGTACCAAAATATCAGCGTTTGAATCTTTCGGTACTGATTTGGTCATTACCTCTTTATTCAATTTAAAATCTATTTAGATACATCTTTTAAAAATTTATTTTTATTAAAAAAAGTAAATTATTTATTTTTTAAAAACTAATAATACCTTACTTTTAAAATAAGTATAAACAAAGATGTTTTTAATACTTAAAAATTCTTTTTAAAAAGTCTATCCAAATGTAAAATAATTTCTTTTTGTTAAAAAATATCTTTTTTAAAAAGATAAAAAAAAATAAGTACTTTTTTCAAAAGCCAATCCAAATTGATCCTAGATATGCTCTTTTTTGCTGCCGAAGAGAGAGAGAAAGGAGTCGCTACTATTGTCGTTGTGTCTGACGGGATGAGAGAGAGAAAGAGGTAGCGAGGCAGAGGGCACGGGAGAGGAGGGGTTCCTCTGGTACCGTCGTTGTCATCGTTGAGTTGCTCTGTTGATGCCGTTCTTGTGTGTGCGCACTGATCGTGGTTTTGTGCCTCATCAGCGTCTCCAATCTCTATTTTCTTCAGTTATTCTTCCTTTATTTTCTACCTTCTTCTTCCGTCTCTATGCATATGTGTGTACGCATGCACGTGTGTGTGTAATTCTGCTATTTTTTTTAGAGGTGATGGTAACAATGAGACTGACTCTAATAGTAGTGAGAGAGTAAATTTTGAGATTGACGAAGACAATAATGATGGTGAAAATAGTAAAAATTATTTAAAAAATTGAGTTATTTTTAATAGAATAAACTCAAAATTAAATTTTTCAATAAAATTCATATTTGATGGGTATAAAAATAATTTCATTCATATGTAGGTTTTTCAACATTTTGAACATCCATAAATAAAAATTATAGTTTTTCTTAAAAAAAAAAACATTTACTTCTATAGTCATGTGATGATTTATTCTTTTATATTAATATTTGACTCTTTATTAACATTTTGAACATCCATGAATAAAAGTTATAATTTTTCTTAAAAAAAAAACATTAACTTCTCTAGTTCAGAAATTAATTTATTTATAAAAGTTAAAAACGTGATGTGCAACAATATAGTATCATGGTGAGTAATCCACAAATGTAGAACTGATAAATTCAGTAACTTGCAAAATGCAGGTTACGTTTTGACTGAGCTGATTTCAAAAAGACTGCATGCACTGCAAAACGTAGCTTGCGTTTGGTATGGGAGGAGAACGCAGCTTCGAAACGTGTTCCTGTGTCCCCTGCATGCCAATACTTCGAAGCTCCAAAATGCAACATGCGTTTGGTAGGGTGCACAGTAAAACGTAACTTGTGTTTGGCAGCCTCCCCACTCGCATGTGTGACATGTGTAAAGGAGAGTGGTGGAGTCGGTCTATAAAACCAAAACGCAGGCCATGAGAGTTTCAGTTTCTCTTTCATTTTACATGTTATGACTGAGTTTTGAGAGTGAAAGGGTTGGGGTTAAGAGTGAAAGGAAGTAAATTTGTGAGCAGGAAGAATAAGTGAAGATTTTGAGCTTCATTTAGTGAAGAAGGAAAAGTAGTTCGTAATTTTACTTTACCTGAAAAACACATTATTGAATATTTGAATCTTTCTCGATAGGTAAGTAATTTTTTTTTAATTTTATGATGAATAAATATATTTATTTTTATATTTTTTATTTATATGTTTTAACTAATAAATTTATTATTATTATTATTATTATAATTATGTCTATGATATCAATAATAATTTTTTTATCATACCGTTAGTCATGAGATATTATTATTATTATTATTATTATTATTACTATTATTATAATGTTATTATAATAATTATTTTCTAAGATAATAATAATAATACTATTTAGTTATCATTTTATTATTATTATTATTATTATTATTATTATTATTATTATGGAATACTGTATAATAATAATTATTATTTTCTAATAGTAAATAAATAAATATTTATTATTTTTTAATAATTTATTACTATTTTTTAAGATAATAATAATAATACTATTTAATTATTGTTATTTTTTTTAATAAATTATTAACTGATATTATTTAGAATTTAATAATAATCATTTTTCTTTTTGCAAGTTATCAGGAATTTGTTGTCCAAAAAACTTGATCCACCAGATACTTTTAACGAGGTAGCAGCAGCGGCACTAGTATTGACTGAATTTCAACACGTTTCGCGAGTAGGCGAAATGAGAGGTCATTCTACACTATTGAGTGCCTTGGTGGAACGCTGGAGGCCGAAAACTCACACATTTCATCTTCCGGTCGGTGAAGTGACAGTGACGTTGGAAGATGTGAAATATATTCTTGGTCTCCCGATTAATGGGGAGGCCGTTACGGGTAGATCAGACAGCAGTCACTAGTTTTTGCTGGAGAACTGCATTACGTGTTTTGGTCGGGAGCCCGGTTCACAAGATCACGTGTTGGAAAACGTTAATCTCGTATGGGTCCAGAGGTGCAGAGACACCGAGCCTTGTGACACTCAGGAGTCTGTTGAGCGGTACGTCCGAGCGCACATTTTCTGCATTCTCGGAACAGTAGTATTTTCGGATAAGTCGACCACTTCATTGAACTCGAAGTTTCTACCGCTACTTCAGAATTTTTACCGAATTTCAGGATACAGTTTGGGACAGCCAGTTTGGCACACATATACAGATCATTGTGTCGTGCTTCACGATACAACTATAAATAGATGGATGGCCCACTGATACTGCTTTTTGTTTGGGCGTGGAACCGTAGCCGCTCCTGGCACCCATATCCCGCGATCAACTCGGCGATGTTGGTATTCTGCGTGACGGTATTGTTGTTATTATTATTATTATTATTATTATTATTATTATTATTATTATTATTATTATTATTATTATTATTATTATTATTATTCTGTTTTTTGTTAGGTGGAGTCATTGGCGCCGACATACAATATATATATATATGGAGGCCTACTACGCATTTTAGGCGAGGGCTTGACGACATGGAAGTTGACGATGTAAGTTGTAACCATTAATGTCCAATGTTTTTATTCAGAAGAATAATTTTTCTAATCCGCCTCTTGGTAACTAATGTGCAATTTATATGGCGGCCGTATATGGGAGTGTGGGCTCCGAATGTCCCCGCTGCCCAGTTGGTTATGTGCTCCACCCAGTCGCCGCTAGTGTCATTCGAGTACATAGAATGGCACCCGACAGACCGAGTTAGACGACAGTTTAGGATGCAACAGGTTCCACCAAGCTAGGCGTTCGACCTTGGTCATGATCATTGCAAGCGGTTGACAGGAGCACAAAACCATGATTGAGGATAGATTTACAGTCAATGGATTAGCAGGTGGAGATCTGACCGCTATAACTCACTACAGTTAGGCGAGGAGATTATTGACTTTCATCCTCTCCCAGTGTACTACGGGTGCTGGCTTACAATCGTATTCGCTTCATTTTACACCGCCAGATTTTCTGCCAAGTCTCCGTCATCATTTTCGTCATCGACTTTATAATTAGCTTTGAATTCCTCTTCACTGTCATTATTATCTTCTTCCCAATCTATATCCCCGAACTCATCAACATTGACCTCCTCGTCGACCGCATCCAACCCTAACTGCTGTTCAAACTCAATGTACAACTCTATCCTCGGCATGTGAGATCAGGTTTGTTGATAAATACACAACATCTGCTGCATACTAACATTGTCAGTGATGGACATTATTTGAAACTGTATTAGCCCACCAAATACTTGCACATGACTTCTGTATAAAAGATTGCTCATCCTTTTCAAAATGTGACTTTGAATGTTATTACAAAGTCCATTTTGCAACTCAACAAAACTCATGGTACATGGAATAGCAAATGACAATGGATATTCACAAACAAAAGTCACTCCTTCATGTGTGTTTGGTATAACCTCACCGTTATAATATACTCACAGATTTGCAATATTTTCCATAACTTCAACCTCACCTAATCCGACATTTTTGACACACCTAACTGCCAAAAAAAACTAGGGCAATGTACCTATATAAAATGAAAGAGAGAAACCTTTACCTAATTACAACATTTGCAAAGTGGTTACGTGAGTGTCCTTTTTTATTATTATATAAACCGTGGGAGCTAACCACGATTTTAAATTTGTGCATAAACCGTGGAAGCCTGGAACGGTTTTTACTTAGGAAAGTTTGAGCATAAATCGTGGCTGTTCACCACGGATTATGAATAAAAATTGCGAGCCATAAACCAAGCTTAGTCACCACGGTTTATGAAGAAAAAACTGTGTGTATAAAACCCTGTTGGCTACTACGATTTATGCTTAGAATAGTATTAATCATGTTATTTTATAAGATTTAATTTTTTTTATCGTGTTTTCATAAAATTTGCACAAAATTCACTTATCATATTGACTAAACTTATTTATTTAAGTAAAATTTATTTATGGACTCAATAAATTTATTTACATTTAATACGATTTGAATTGTATTAGTATATTTTTATTTTTTAATCAATTTAATTTTATATAAATAATTAGAATTTTAAATTATAAAATTTGTATTAGTTTGTAATTTAAAATTTAAATAGACATCATTTAAATTAATAATTTATAAAATTGTATGTATTTGTATTATTGTATTCATATAATTTTTTTTACTATTGTACTCGTATGATTAATTATATTTATTCAATTTAAAAAAATAACAGTTGTTAGCCATAATTCAATATATTGCCTGTAATACATAATTCAATGTGCCATAGAGAAGTTAGCCATAAATTAAGATTGATATTTTTTGGCTCAAATTATTTGCAATTTTCATTAAAGAAATTAATATTGGTACGTATAAAAAATTTTTATACGTGTATTTATTATTAAGTCACTCAAAAAATATGTGTATTTATTATTTACTGTTATATCAACAGAAATAATTTTTTTACATTTATTATATAAATTTTATCGAGACAAACGAATATGATTGAATAATTATATACAACATTTTATATGGTCGGTGTATTTAAATTAAATTCTTCAGTCAAAGATATATACTTCTTTAATAAATATAAAATTAAGTGATTCAAAAAATAAATTTACTAAATAATGCTGATTTAAGGATAATGTCTTAAATGGAAACTGCAGTCACATTTAGTTTTCACCAAGAAGACAATTACTCAACCTTTAACATTCCTATGGATTAAGGATAACTTGACAATTTAACAATAAAGTTTACATAAGAAAATAAATGATTATGAGATAGATAACCAAAACAACTAAGGGTATAAAATGGTTCGCCTCTATTATAATTTTAGGTTTGTTGTTAGCTTGAGCCTCAATGAAATTGCCAACTTGATAGATAATTTAAGAAGTATAGTTTACACAAATTTCTTTTTCAATCGCTATGAATAACTACTAATACTAAATGAAATAATTAAAATATAACATATATATATATATATATATATATATTATAGAAATCATTTATAAATTCAACAAATTCAAAGTATCAATAATATTATTAATCTATTAATAATACATATATATTGTCATAAGGTTTTAGATTGATAAAAATTTATTAATATAAGAATAATATAGATTAATTAAAATTTTAAGTATATTAAAATTCAATTAAATTTACATATATTTTACTCAAAAATTACATTATTTTATTTAGTATTAGTAGGTTATTCATAGTGTATTTTAATACAAAGATATCAAATAAAATTATTAATTTAGTTTAAAGAGATAAAAAATTAAATTTATTATTACTCAAAAATATTTTACTATATATTAAATAATATGTTCATTAGTTTTTATTTTATTGTGAAAATTATCTAGATCATAATACTAATAGTATATCATAGTGTTACTATTATTAATGTATTAAGCGAATTTTAATGTTTATTATTTATATATTTAAAAATTGTATTTGAGAATTATTTATTTAGTTTCATAATAAATGATATTTTTAAATTTAAATAATTTATTAATTAGTTTGTACAAAGTACCATATATTTAATAATTTATTAGAAAAAGAATATTAATATAATGAATAAAAAAATAATTTAAAAATATTGTTTAAAGAATTATAAAGACAAATAAATCCCTAACCAATTTAAATTTAGAGACAATTAGAACCCTATCCATTTCTGAACCTGACACGTCAGCATTTTTCGTTCAGAGTTGATGAAAAAATATCCACAGGAACCGCGTTGTGTGACGGGATCAGGAGACAGGGATCGAAGTGGATCAATTTTATTTTGAGGGATCGCGTTGTCATTCTTAAAAATGGACAGGGGCCGGGTTGGTAGTTCTCTCCCTAAATTATCGACCTTGTTCTTATACTACCGTCAAGTAGGACATTCTGTTAATTATTTAACTTTGACTTCAGGATGAGACTACATTGAAGTTAAATGAAATTTTTTTGGATTCAAATAGAACACTTTAAACTTTATGCATCAAAATAGGATTATGCCCAAATATAGGGGATCAATTTAGTACTTTACCCTAAATTAAAATAATACAATATATATGATAATTATTAGTTAAAATAAAACATAAAAAATATTTATTTATTTATTTATTTATTTTTGCAGATACGTGAATATGCGGATACTTACACAAAATCCGCGATCCGATCCGATAGCCTTGTAGATCGGATCCATATCCGCAATTTTTCAGATCGGATCCGATCCATGAACACTCTTACTTTTTTTTAAGAAATAAAGTACTTTTATTCAATTTGAAATTTATTTGGATACATCTTTTAAAAATTTATTTTTATTAAAAAGAGTAAATTATTTATTTTTTAAAAACTAATAATTCCTTACTTTCAAAAAAAGTATAAGCAACAGATGTTTTTAATACTTAAAAATTCTTTTTAAAAAGTCTATCCAAATGTGAAATAATTTTTCTTAAAAAAAATAAGTACTTTTTTTCAAAAGTCAATCCAAATTGATATTAAATATGCTCTTTTTTGCTGCCGAAGAGAGAGAAAAAAAGGATTGTTACTATTATCTTTGTGTTTGACGGGATGAGAGAGAAAGAGGTAGCGAGGCAGAGAGCACGGGAGAGGAGGGATTCCTCTGCTACTGTCGTTGTCGTCGTTGAGTTGCTTTGTTGATACCGTTCTTGTGTGTGCGCGCTGATTGTGGTTCTGTGCCTCGTCAGAATTCCGGATCTCTATTTTTTTTATTTATTCTTCTTTCATTTTTTTACCTTATATTTTGTCCCTGTGCATGTGTGTTCATGTGCGTGTAATTTTATTTTTTTTATTTGTTAGTAGTGATAGTGATAGTGAGAATAAATTTTGAGATTGATAGAAATAATAATGGTAGTGAAGATAGCAAAGATTATTAAAAATTTTGAGTTATTTTTAATAGAATAAACTTAAAATTGAACTTTTCAATAAAACTTATATTTGATGGGTATAAAGATAATTTCATTCATATGTAAGATTTTCAATATATGAACATCCATAAATAAAAAATATAGTTTTTCTTAAAAAAAACATTTATTTCTATAGTTTTATGATGATTTATTCTTTTATATTAATATTTGACTCTTTATATTATCTTTTTGATTTATAAGTTTTATAAACCTTACAAATTATGTTAGACATTAAGAATCATGTTGTAATTTTTTAAATTAGAGAAACAACATAAGAAGTCAAACGTCAAATAAATAAATAATTAACGAATGTCTACAAATATGATTATATTTTTACCTTTACACGATATTTTTTTTAGGTTAGCAAAAAATTATGTAAATAAGTAAATCACATAATGTCTAATATGTTTATATTTATAGTGGTTATAGTAAGTATGAAGGCTATGTTTGGTTTGAAAGAAAAAAATAAAGAGAAAAGAAATAGAAAAAAAGAAAAAAAAGGAAATAAATTAAGTAAATTTTTATTTTTTTTAAATGTGTTTAGATGGAAAAAAATAAGAAGAAAAGAAATGTTATAAAAAGATAATTTTACTCTTATATTATAAAATATATTAAAAAAGTGAAGGAGTATTATTAAAAATATAGAGAAAAAATAAATTTTTTCGCCCTTTTCTTTCTAACATTAGACAGAAAAAAAAAATGGGCGGGTTCCATCAATTTTTTTTCATTCCTTTTCCTTTTTTTTTAATTTTTCTCTTCAACCAAACAATAAAAAATAATTATTTTTTTTATTTTTTTTTCTCTATTTTCTTTTCTTCCATTTTCCTTCAAGCAAACATAGCTGAAGTGTTATTAAAATTGACGTTAATTTTTTTATATTTAGTAATATTTTTTCTAACACCTACTTTTTAAAAAATGTTATTAAATAATAAAAAAATATTACTTTAATATTGATAATATTTTCTTAAAATATTATAGTTATTCTGATTATGAATTTAATTTTAATGCACTATTAATATAAAATTATTTTATACATGCATTCAATCACATAACGCCATATTAACAAAAATAACAACTTTTTATATTGATTGTGTGAATGATCATAAAAAAAATAATTATAATTATATGACTCTGATAAATATTTTATTTTATTAGTGTATCAAAATTAAACTCTTTTAATCCTATATCATACTAAAATGACTCATATTTTATATTTTTACCTCCACCATATATATATATATATATATATATATATATATATATATATATATATATATATATATATATATTAGGTTCGAGAATTTATTTGTTTTTGTTTTATACTTTTATTCATACTAGAGTGACTCATATTTTATATTTTTACCGCCACCATATATATATTTTTTAGGTTCAAGAATTTATTTGTTTTTGTTTTATTGGGACTGAATTTACCACTATGAGTTTACATTTCATTCTTTACGAATTAGCAGTGTCAGTGTCCAAACTGCAAAAACTTAACTCGAGGACAGAGTAACCCCATAACCCACACTGTAATTTGTCATTTGCAAGTAGTTCTTTGTGCAGCACATGCATCTCTCATTCTGACCCTTTTTCTTCCTATTGGCTTCCCATTTCCCAACTCAAAAACCCCCTACCTTTCATCTATTCTGTTGATGAAATGCATTAATTTGATTTGATGTGTTTCAACTTACAAATGAATTGCATGTCTCAAATTTGAACTAGGAAAAATTCTGTCAAACTTTTCTGGAAAAATTAGAAACAATAAGGAAAAATCAGTGCTAAGGTATAGTTTAAGGTAGGGTTAAGTACGTTTTTAGTTATATGGGCCAAAATTTTGTTCGTTCTTAACTTTTTTTTTTCATAAGAAATTGTTCAAAGATTTAACTTAGTTTTAAAATTATCTTTACTTTAAAGACCAAAATTGTATGGAAGTGAGGCAAAAGTGGAAATAAAGGTGAATTGTAGACAATTTTTTCTTTTTCTTTTCTTCTCCGTTATTCTTCTTCTCTTCCTCTTTTCCTCTCTCACAAGAGTAGAAACACTTTTTTTTCTTATTTTATAATTGTTGTCATGAGTAATTTAATCTAAAATTTTAATATTTAAATAAAAAAATAATTTTAAAAATTAGGAATAATTATATATAAAAAAAAAGTTAGAAATAAAAAAAAATTGACCTATACTTTAAAAACTAAAATCGTATTTAACCCGTTTAGATACTTAGCTGAAACTGAAATAAATCTTTTTCCACCATAACCAACTATTTAGTTTTCTCTTTTTTGGACTTGAATATTTGATGTTTCCACCTTCTTTTTTTTTTTTGGAGGTGCACCTTCTTGTGTTTGTAAAGGATGCTATTCGACATTTCAGTTTTTGGGCAAAGCATTTCTTACTTGACTGATTTGGACCAAAAAATTGGATAAGTTGGGCCCACAATCTACACAAAATGAATAGTATTAAAAAAAAAGAAAGTGGAAAGGAGAATCTGTTAGGCACTGCAGGATGCATTGTTTTTGACTTTGTGGCTCCTAGTTGGGCTTGTGTGCCCACTAAAACTTTCTAAGAAAAAAAAAAGAGCTTACCTAATCTTATCTTTGGTCAATGGTCATTAATGAATGGGTTAATATCATTTAATTGATTTTATTGAATTCTAAAAGGACTATAATTTTCTCCATTAATAATGAGCGATCCAATACGAAATCTACATTTTCTATGTATCCGGCACCAGTCCCATAAAAGTTTAAGCTAACGTGTTATGCTAATCATTACTACTATAAGCAAAGCTTGAACTTGTACTTAGAGAAAAGAGAGGGTGGGCTGAACTAAACAAGAAGTAAACTTTACACTTACAAGCTCATGAATATGATAGTTTGATCCACCTACTTAATTTTTACCTTTAAAATCTTGTTTGTATGGAAAACAAAATTCTTAACTAAAATAAACTACGTTTAGGTAATGCCATTAATCTTAAATGTCCAACTTATAAACACTAGAGAAAATTATAGAAACATATTGTTTTTAAATACATAATATTAATTATATATAATTGAATTTTATTTTTTAAATTTAATTTTAAAATATTAATATTATCAAACATTTTACACCATTATAAAATCACATTTGTTTTTTTATATGACTATTTATATATTCAATATAAAATGTAATTATATATTTTTATAAATGTAATTTACCATAATTAAATATACATACAAAATTATTTTATATATACATGACCGTTAAATTATTTTTTTTAACTTATTTGAGTTATTTCTATTCTCGTTTGTTTCATTAAATAGAATTATCATTAATAAAATTAAAAATAGGTCTATTAAAAAATTAACTAAGAATATAACTAACTTCAGTCAACTAATTAAAAAATATGTCTATTATTAAAAAAAACTCTCTATTATCTCAATTTTTTAATTTTAAATTAAAAAATAAAAAATTAACTTAATTGACTTATATTATAATTGCTCCCTATACTTTTTCAATTAAAAAGTTGGTACACTTATTGGATATACACAATAGTAGAAAACCAAAAAATTATATTTAGAAAAGAGTTTATATAACTATATTCAAGCTTGATTTTATTTCATAATAAAATATTAATTTATTGATTGATTGAGTTGTAGACAAAAGAAAATAATTTGGGGAAGTGTCGGTGAGTCGGTCTCGGTGCCTCTATATCCCATCGGTGTTGCCGTTTGGTGCAAAATGCACAAATTCAGACAAGGATGAGGTCAAAACGACACAGACACAAAATCTTTTGTCGTTTTCTACATAACGTGTCACATTTGTATCACTCCTCAACTTTCACAATTCCACGTTAACAATGCAAACCAGATCTTACTTTCTCCACTAATCATCGTCTTACACCTTTTGTATTAAGTATTAACCATTTCATGGTTTTTCACGTAAAAATATAATGTAAAAATAATAGTTAAAATATTAATAAATACATATTATATTAAGTAATTTAATTAAATTATTTAATAATTTTTAATTATTATCTTTAAATAAATATATTTTTATATGAGTACACACTCTTAACTTAATTAATTATACTTACATATCTTTCGTTATCAAACTAAAAAAGGCAAGGAGTAAACGTGTAAACATCCCGAAAATTCAGAAATTGTTTGGTTGGTGGTAATGGTATGACCATATAAATATTGTGGGGACTCTCAAAATGACATTAGGGTTATTCATTTTTCGGTCCTTTTATTAGTGATTTAATTCAATGTTAACATACGTAATCTTATGTGAACGAAAAGAAAAAAATTGTTAAAAAACAATTAATAACAATCATGAATCATCTCTCTTGTTTGTTCATTTATTCTTTTTCTTTTACTTAAAAAAAATATAGAGCCAGGGGCGAAGCTAGGTGGTGGGAAAAGGGGGCGATGGCCCCCCCTAATTTTAATTTTTTACATGTAAATTATATGTAAATTTTAGTTTAGCCCCCCCTTAAAATTTTATTTTAGTCTTAGTTTATTGGATAAATATTTTTGACCCCCTCTAATATTTTATCTAGCTCCGCCCTTGTATAGAGCAATATCCCACAAAAGAAAGAGAGCTATATAATGTCATTAGAAAAATAAAACACATTTTTTTGCGAAAAATTATAATTTGTCCAATGATAAAAGAAAAAATGGCTAAAGCGATTTTTCCATGTAGACTAAAATTAATCATTATATAAAATACATGTTAAAATATAAATATACGTTAAAAATAAATTAAACCATGCATATATTTATACATAAATATATTAGTAACTGATTTTAATAATTAATTTTGGCATACAAATAATATTTTTTAAAATTTTAATATAACAAAATGAATATAACAATAGTGCATTTACCATCTAAATCTCTATTTTTTTTTTCATTAACAATATTATACTCCAAATTGTCCTTTTGAGTTTTGAGCACATTACTAATAATAAGCATAAACACTAGCATTAACATTGCAAAATGAAATCTAAAACTATTGCACTTTTTTTGGGTGCTTCCTTGAAGATGTCAAACACAATTTCCATAAATAGCCTACTCCATTAGTAATAGCATCCCCTAATTTCCACTTAATTATGTTCCACAGGCTTTCAAACTATATTCTTCTCTGTTAATTGAATTGAATCACTAGTTAGAACAATTATTTATTATTAGAAAAACCAACAAGTTCAGTTAAATCTCATTGAGGGTGATAAAACAAAAACAAAAACAAAAAAGTGAGCCTTTTCTTTTTCTTCTTCTCTCCATCATAAAAAAATCACACCAACAACAACATCAACAGAGGTTTCATCAATGAGTACACATGCTTCTTACAACATGAGATCCAAATCATACTATGAAAATGATATCAAAGGAACAATGAAAGATATTGGGGTAAGTAACTTCACTTCACACCAAATAAAAGAAAGGGGGAAAAAATGTAAATTGAAAAAACAAAGACAACCCAAAATTCAAAAACAGAAAAAGACAACATCTTTTTCTTTTAATTATTATTCTCGTTTATAAACAATGGCAAAGTTGAATGAAATGAAAAAACTTTGGTGCAAAATTTCCAGGGTGGGAAGATGGTGTCTTCCGGAACAACACCAGCAACGAGCAGCAAGGAGAATTTCTTCATCTTCTCCCTTGTGAGCCTTTGGTATTCATCAAACATTGGTGTGATCCTTCTCAACAAGTATCTTCTCTCAAACTATGGATTCAAGTTCCCAATTTTCCTCACAATGTGCCACATGTCAGCGTGTGCGGTTCTCAGCTACATTTCCATTGTGTTCTTCAAAGTTGTGCCTCAGCAGATGATCAAATCCAGGTCCCAGTTCATGAAGATTGCAACTTTGAGCATTGTTTTTTGTGGGTCTGTTGTTGGAGGAAACATCTCTCTTAGGTATTTGGCTGTTTCTTTCAATCAAGCTGTTGGGGCCACCACGCCTTTCTTCACGGCTGTTTTTGCGTACCTTGCAACGCTCAAGAGAGAGGCTTGGGTTACATATGCTGCTCTTGTTCCTGTTGTTGCTGGGGTTGTCATTGCAAGTGGGGTATGTTGCTCTTTTTGTGTTTGTTGTTATGTTTCAATGAAATTGGAATCTTCTATGTGTGATGATCTCAGCCTATTCTTTTTTTCTTTGGTGATTTAATCTTCTTATGGTCATGTATGTTTTTGTTGATTGGTTCATATTGGTGTGTGGATGTTGATCTTGGTGATGCCACTCCAGATCTGGAGTCATGCTGATGAACAGATTGGATTGGATGATGGGTTGTTTGTGGGATTTGGCTGATCTGTGATTTTATTGGAATTCTTATAAGCATTTAATTTCTTAGGATGCAGAAAGTGAAGTGCAACGTGCTTCTAATTTGATGAGATCTCAATGTTGAAAGAGCTATGCCAATTTGTGACAATAGGAGTCCTTTTTATTTATTGATTTTTTAAAATTTTTTCTTCTGAACCTGGAAATGAGGAAGTGAACGGGAAAAACTCTCAAGCTACTTTACTAATTATTATGCTATGTGTCATTCAATCATATGATTATAACATCCCAAAACTTGTTATGAATTACGCTCTTCTCAGTTATCTCTATTGTATAAGTATGTGTTGCACTATAAGTTAATATATTTGTCATATGACATGGTAAGAAAAATAGTTCCTTTGGGCCTTAATGCTCTGCATATTTCTGTCATGATATTAGGAGGCACATGCCGTTGTTATATTAACAATTTCATTATTTGTTATTCATTTTGGTTCTATGAATCTAAAAAGATTTTGTTGGTGACGGCAGGGCGAGCCAGGCTTTCACTTATTTGGATTCATCATGTGCCTAAGTGCTACTGCTGCGAGAGCTTTCAAGTCTGTTCTTCAGGGCATTTTACTTTCTTCTGAAGGGTAAACTATTTTTCGCACTATATATATGATTTCCAAGTTCTTCTTTCATCACTACACTTCAAAAACAGGTCAGCTGCAATCTGAAATTACTGGAATCTGCTATTGATTGTTCTATCAGTAGCACAAGTTATAGAGTGACTACATGACTAGGTCCTTTTGGTTAGCATGTGGAATATGCAATTCTTTTTACTGGTATGAAACTTCTTATAACTTTGCATTCCCCTTGATGTAACAGGGAAAAGCTGAACTCGATGAACTTGCTCTTGTATATGTCGCCGATTGCTGTCATAATTTTGTTGCCAGCGGCGCTTATCATGGAGCCTAATGTTGTAGATGTCACAATATCACTTGGAAGCGAAAACAAAACTATGTGGCTACTTCTTTTGCTGAATTCAGTCACAGCATATTCCGCTAACTTAACAAACTTCTTGGTCACTAAACATACAAGTGCTCTTACACTCCAGGTTAGCCTTTCTTTCCTTTGCGTCTTTATTGCCAACTACTAGAAATCATGACAATAAGCGGCAATCTGTTTTCTCGTATTTGTGTATTAGAACATCAATTGCAAACTGAAATTCACCTTTATTCTACTTTATATAGCACATTAAATGTCTAAAAATTTGAAATGTAAGGTCTTGACATGGAAAGATAATACAAACTATTCCTAGCTATACAATATTTTGTTGAATCACCATTCACATAATTCGAAATCATACATGATTTGACTGATACTTCGTGCAATGCACGTGTTTTATATGCTCCGCATTCTTGAAAGCACAACAAATAGATCCTGATGCTAAAACATGTACTTGAAACATTTTTAGTTTATGAACTTACATAGCTTCTCTTTTAGTTCTCTTCTTGATACTTACAATGATATAGTAACATACAATACAAGTAATGATTGGTGTACTCGTATTTCAATTTGTATCAAACACGGGGGAACCAGACGCAAAATCATGTTAACAAAGGTTGCTTAATGCAAACTGTTGGTTTTGTTTTATTTTGTGCAATGCACAATAAACAGGTGTTAGGCAATGCAAAAGGTGCTGTAGCTGTTGTTATCTCAATACTGCTATTCAGAAACCCGGTGACTGTTGTTGGCATGGCTGGCTACACAGTAACAGTCATGGGAGTAGCTGCATATGGAGAAACAAAGAGGAGGTTTAGATGAACAATCTCACACATTCACACATTCTCTTAATTCCTGTATTCTACTGTAGTCTAATATTTTATTCTATATTCTGAAACATGATTCTTTTGTAGCGTGACTAGTAGTAGGTGCCAGGAGAGTGATTTTTATGTTATTTCGTTGTATCTATTCTAGCACATGAACTGATGAACATGGACATGGACATGTATTTGTTCCTAGTACATTTTGTCCTATGTAAACGTGCCAATATTTTTTGGCTTGAAGTAACTTGAAGCATAAGAAATTATGTTTAGAAAGATCTTAGGGACGACTTTTAAAAAATAAACCAGAAGTAAACACTGCTCATGAATTAGAAGATTTGGAAGTTGGAATCACTTCAACATTTTGCAACATTTGCATCACATGATTCTTTAATAAAGGAGCTGCTAAGCTACTTGCATGTTTTCAAGCCTTTTTTTAATCATATAAATAAAAATAGTTATAATGTCATGTATCAAGTGTATCAGACAATTTCTCAAAACCCT